>NW_027108878.1:131573-141779 GCF_000696795.3 Halyomorpha halys | reverse complement strand
AAAAAAGAGAAGAAGGAATAAGATGTAACACGTGTGAACTGCTGTAACATACTAACTTTATTGGGTTCGGTACATCTCTTTATATACATGCGATCAGCTGATCTCCTCAGTCAGCTGACATAGAAGTAACAGCTGACTAAGGTTGTAACTTATATATATTTGTAAAGAGAGAGAGGGAGAAAGAATATGTTTATAGATGAATATATTCTTAGCTTAGAAATAATTTTATCATGTTTTACATATTTCTATACAATTTAGGTAGCTGAAATTAGCGGAGTGGTAGAAACTGCTAAAATCTATCAGCTTGGAAATACTAGGACCAATAAAGGATTAAAATTAAGGTATCAAATCAATTTTTATTGAATATCAATTTACCATTATTGATATTAAATTTTCATATTGTTTTTATCAGGCATGGAAATCAAGAACGTGTATTTCGGTTAGAATTTATTTCTAACCAGGAATTTACGGAGCCTGAATTTTTGAAATGGAAAGATACTCTAAGTTCAAGCAATATCCAACTCCCAACACTTGACAATGTTGAGTCAAAGATGAAGGATATCAAAGAAGCTATGATATATGAATTCAAAGAAGAAGATATTGAAAAGGTAAATACTCAAAATTGATTTCCTAATAGTGTGTTTATATATAAATTAATAGTTTAGGAAAGGTTGTGTTTTATTAACACTATTAAAAAAAAATTCTATTTAAATGAAGTGGTAAATTTCTGAGAAAACTTATTTGAGCGAGTTCTTTAATTTACAACAATACTCTCTACATACTTTTACATTACAATGCCCTCTATATACTTTTACGTTACAATACTCAACTATGTAGGAGTTAAATTATGGTAACTGTTTTTTTTTTTGTTTTTTTAAACCTTCATATTTTGATTCTTTCAACTCCAAAAAAAAGTGGTTTTTAGAATAGATTTTTTCCTAACAATGTATCTAGGAAATGCCTTGTTATCATAAGCTTTTAAAGATCTTTAATGAAATTTTAGGGTAGTTAAATATCAATTATTTCTGCTTCATGAAGAACGTAGAATTAGAAAAAAAAAAGTTTTCATGGGTAGGAGATACAGTTATTTATCAAGGCTAAATATACCAAATTTTAGTCAAGAGATGGCAGCACTTTTCTTTTCACTTATAGACAGAATAATAAATTTCTCATCTGAAAACGGATTTATCCTCTAGAATTCCATTGACTTTATGCTAATTAGTTCATTAATTGTTTTTAATTATTTGGCATTTGAAAAAATGTATCTTTGTTATTATTCGTAAATCAAAAAAGCGCTTGACCACAAGCAAATAAAACAAACCTGTGGAAACAAACTAATTTATTTTCTGTAGCATTTCATTCTTCTGGATGATCGTAAGGAGGAAAATACGATATAACAATGAAAGCGTTGATATTTGTAGTTGCTAGGCAGGCCAGGAGAAGTAACTCTCACTACTCTTGAAATTGATCCTCAGAGATGTATTTCCACCCATTTTTGACATTTCTTAAGAGAATACTAAAAGTGAATCTGATTTATTTTTTTCTTCAAATATGGTTCAAGTATGGTTGAAACAAGGCGTCTCTCAAAGAATTTATTGATTTATTATTAAAAATATTAATTTAAAATCATACTGCTGATTTTTTTTTTTTTTACTTATGAGGTATCCCAGCAATATCCAATTAGAAGTGTGACAAATAAATTTACAATTATATGTAATTAGAAACATTCAAATAAATATTTCCAGCTTAAAAGATGGAAATTTGTCAAAGGATTAGGAAAACCCGAGTTAAAAGCTACCAACAAGGGTCTTAACCAAGTAATAAAATTAAGCTAAAACATTTAGGATCAAAATTACAAATCTGTTTTCCATAGAAAACCACACACACAAATATATTATAAATGTAATGTTAAAATATATTTGCGTGTGTGGTTTCCTATGGAAAACAGAAAAAGAGAAAATTAATATTTTTTGTTTTAAGCTTCACATATTTGTTGAATAGGTAGCAATGATTACAAAACTGAAATTCTAAGTTACAGCAATGTAAATGAAAACTTGGAAGCCAAATTCTCATATGTACATGGTAGACTTTTTTTTAGTGTTGTTATTGTGATTCTAAAATATTTTGTTATTTATTGATGTCATCAATAAATAAATAGTAAACTCTTACTGTAATAATTCATGAATTTTTAAATTTTATCTGCACATTTTTCCACTGCAACACATTTCCAAGATTTTTCTCAGATTTCTTAACTTTTCCAGAATCTATTTCCTAACTTATCCCAGTTTTCCAGGTCTAAACAACCCTGAATACTTCCACGAAATAAGGGTTTCATTGTTGCGTCCTGTTTTTTCCACTGTTTCTCTGAATTGATTACTAACAGACAAGTAACTTATTTGGGAAAATATTTGTACTTCTACAATTTATTCTTAAATGTTTCTAATTATAATATATTTAAAGAATTATTTATTTATTCTCCTATAACTTATTTTGTGAAAGTAAGAAACAGCCAATAGTTATGGATAATGTAAGAGAATCAAAAAATTACTAAAAAAAAAAATAAAATCACCATTCACAAATTTGTGTATTATTAAGGCTAAATGTACCGCTTCATGGGACGCAGCAGAATTTACTTTTCTATTTACTCCTGAACGGATGTTCCGATTTCGGATCTGTAAAGTATATTTTGTGTTTTTCGAAAATAGAAGTTACTGAAATTAGGTTAAAAAAGCACCAATCCAATAATAAGGAAAATAAGATACAAAAATATGAGTTAATGTTAAATTTTTAAAAATGTGGCCTTATAGGCAATTGCAGAACCGTTCACTGAAACCAATGAGAAAGATAAATTTTTGTTTACAAATGGAAGGAAACCGTTTGAGGTGGTTACCGGCTGGAATGATACGGCAACTCAAGGCTGCTAAAACTAACTTTCTCATAGTAATACCTAAATTTGAGAATAGTCATAGTAAATTTGTATTGGTATTCTGCTATTTTTTAATTCTACACTAATATTCAAAATAATTTGCATTATTTTTTTTTCTCTTGGGTACTATCTAATTAGTGTTAATAATTACTATTAATATTTCCTGGATCGTGAGATTTTAGCCTATTGTTTGCTTGTACTTTTTTAATATTTTTTATTGGATGTTATAATTTTTTTTTTATAATTATCCACAACTATTGTCTGATTCGTACTTTCAAAAAATAAGTTATAGAAGAATAAATAAATAATTCTTTAAATTTATTATAATTAAATATGTTTCAGAATAAATTTTAGAAGTAAAAATATTTTTCCAACTAAGTTACTTGACTGTTCTATTTGAAGAAATAATGAAAAGAAAGGGACGCAACAATGAAACAATTATTTCATGATAACAACCCTTATTTGTCTATTAGAATTTCACTTCCGAGTCTTTTTCTGTTAGATTGGTAAACACTTACAGGAAAGTACATATAAATCTAATCTGAATATTCAAACCACAGAACAAATTTCGCAATCCAACTTTTATTTAACTACACAACGAGTTTCAGATCTACGAAATGATCTCTGATTTTTCAAAATGCAATCTGGCTACAAAATAATCAATGTGGCAATAGGAAAAATAAAAAATAATTATTTAAATTTTCTACATATTTATTTTTTATTTTAATATATTTATTTATTTTTTGTTTTTATTTGTTGTATTTTAATATAGTAAGCTTGTGAGGAATGTGTATAAAAGCTATTTGTATCAGTGAACAAACCTAATGTTTTCCTTGTGAATCGTATCGTTCATAATTTGACTGCAGAAAATCAAAAAATAAGTAACTTGCTGGCTCAAATGTCTAATACCGAAAGATGAAGTTGTTTATCTTTGAATAGCCTATTTTGTAAGGTACTACAACATAATTTAGATTCCATTCGTTCCTTATACCTTTTTTGTTTGCATTTTGCATTTCGCTCTCGACTAATAAGTTATGTATATATATAACTTAAGTATCGATGAAGCCTATATAATATAATGTATATAACGTGCCATTAAGCCACTCTATGCCTCCTCTACTTTTGGGGTGTCCTGGTGCGTTGAGAAGCCATGTTACTTCAAGGTCCTTCATTTATATTCGAAAGATGGCATTGTTGAATTCTCTGCCTGAATCTGATGAGATGCGCCCCGGAGCTCCGTAGAATTGAAACCACAATAGGAAAGCTTCCAACAACTTGTCCAGCACCTGATGCGCCCTTGCCATGTTACTGAAGAGATCAAATATGGTTATCCATTTATATCCTCTCCTAGTGAAAGTGTCGACCTGTAGATCATTGAGCGGTGCATCTGCGGTAGGTATCTCCAGTGGTCAAGGCAAGAGGAGAACTTGAAGAAGAAGCGAAAAAACAGGTAGAATCGAGGAGAGTTTTGAGGAGTGTACTCACAGAGGGGCGACCGCACGTTGGAGAACCACCATGTGAGAGGAGCATGGCGGTTTGCCTATTATATGAGCGAAGAGAGGAGTAAGCTGTCTGATTGATCCTGGGAAACATATTCGTCTGCTGAGAGGCCCTAGAGAGATTGGGTGGTGGAAAGAGGGAACTACAGGTCAGAGTATGTAACTGTCAGTTAATCACTCTGGTTATGCCTTGCAGCATTAAAGGGAAAACAGAAATGGAATTGGGTAACTAGGGGGCTAAGGGAGGAAAGGTAGCAGTCCATGTAATGAGGAAAATGCCCTGAGACAACCAGATTATCACTGATAATCATTGACTACGAGATATTTTATAAAAGGTGGTAGCGAAAATAAAAAATAGTGGGGTTCAGTGGAATATTAGAATTGGAGTGAAGAGGTACAGCTGTCAGAAGCTCAACTGTAAGTGAGAATGGGTGATTAACTAGAGGTAGAGTTGGAAAGAGGCAATATTGAAGTAATATGATGATATTTTTTGTAAAAAAGGGGAAGTACCGAGAGCTACAGGAAAAATGGTGCACAAAATCACATTGAAGCAGGATAGGATGAAGCACGTGAAGGAGAGGTGATATCCCCAGGCACTTCAAAAACACCTTAGGGAAGAAATACAAAGTTTACGGAAGCATGTGATAATTGTGGACAGCACTTCGCCCTACAACAGTCCATTGTGACCTGCTGGCGTATGCCACTGGGCCTCTCCCCTTTTGCCCTCCTGAGACAACATCGCTCCTAGCGCATACAGCTGAGTGAAATCCGGAAAAGCAAGTACCGGCTCTTGCAGCAACCTCTCCATGCACTGTCTGATATTGTACCTGAGATCTTGTGCCATTGCCGTCCTAATTTCCACTCCAGAGCATTGGCATGTGCTTGTGGCATAGTGATTTACGGTGGAGGTGGAAACTGATTTGTAACTGGTGGAACTGCTGCCGGTGGGTTTTCGGACAAAGATTCAGAATTGGGTCCCGGATTATACCTTTGTTCACCAAAGAAATTTGCACTAATGCCTGTGATATTGCAGGTATAGAGAGCAGAAGTTATGCGGTACCACTACTTTTTTCCTTGCGAATCCTGTTCCTGACTTATGCAAGGCCAAAACATTATCGGACATTTCATCCTCTCCCTGCAAAGTACCAAGGCAGTCCATTGACGCACCCGCATCCCAAAAAGAATTTCGAATAGGGCAAAACCCATGACAGTGTGTATGGAGTGGTTGTGTGCTGCGTTCTTTTTTTTTTATTCTGGTTTTCTGGTGAGGCCGATTGCTGTCCTTCTTCCGGAGTCCACTCCCTCAAAAACTACCTTCCGTTTTCCCTTGGTCATATTCTACTGCATTTACCATTATTGCTCGCGAGAGCCAATCTGCTACTATGTTTTCCTTGCCAGGTTTGAACGTGATGTCCATGCTGTACTGGATCAACAGTTCTTTCCACCTTGTAATTATCACCGACGATTCCTTTAGCTTCCCCTTCCATTGGGGGGATATGACAGCACTGCTCTCAGTGTGTACACACTAGCGTCTGTCGTGAGCATGAACTGCTTTTGTAAGTCAGGAAACGCTAGTACTAGTTCCTTCTGCCACTGATCTATACATTTTCTTATATTGTCTTCAATGGCCCGATCTTACCCCCTCCTGAGATATGGTGTGTCCTAGAAAATGTATTTGTTTTTGTCCCAGCAATGACTTCTCTCGAGATAGTTCTTGTCCGAATTCTCGCATCCTCTGAAAAACACTCTTCAAGTGTTTCACATGGTCTGTAACCAATTTACTAAACACCAGGGCCCGGTTTCATAATAAAGTACTAACTAATACTATTAGTCTTGTAGATTTAACTTAAATCAATTGCACTGACTTGTACAATAGTAAGTTGTACTTTAGTATTTTTGAATTCCTGTAATATCACTAATAGTCATCCCTATCATGAAAAAAATAAGTATTAGTATTATTACCAGACTAGTTTCTACACTTGTACTATGAACTAATACTATTAGCTTTCATTATGAAACAGGGCCCAGGAGGTCATCCAGGTAAATCTGGCATACTGATTCATCTATACCTCTCAAAAATTATTCTGTTAACCTTTGAAATGTAATGAAATGTTCGCGTTCTTCAGACCAAATGGCGTTCTCCTAAATTTTTAGTGCCCTGGTACGAAAGTGAAAGCCGGTTTGTGTTGTCCTGCTTTCAAGTCTAAGGTGCTAAAGATTTTAACCCCTCCTAGTCTGTCAAGGATATCTTTAAACCTCGGTATCCGATACTTATCAGCGACGGTATTATCGTTGACCTTATGTTAATCAATGACCACCCTATATATCTCCCCATTCTCACCTGGCGTAGGCTTCTTCCACACCGCCCACAATGAACTATTATTGGATGGCGTACTCTCCACAATGAATCCTTGTGGTTCCCTAACATATGTCAGTTTTCTTCTTTAATGGAATCTCATGAGCCGTCCTTTCTGTTGAACTCAAGACCTCTCCTTCATTAAAGAAAATGTCATCAAATCCGTTGTAATGGCGTCCTTCCAATTCTCCACCTGCGTTATAGCCCCTACTCGCGCCTTCCCGTCTGCTATTGTTTGTTGGCATCTGCACTTCTTTCGTCCGATTTTAATATTCCATTTCCCATTACTATTCTTTTATTATCTTAGCCCCACCTTCCCTAAAAGATTAATAATCATCTGATAATCCCTAAGCATCCAACTCATTACATGAATTGTTGAAACGCCCTCTTTTGCCCCCCACTTACCCAGTTCTATCCTCTATACTGCATGGTCCACCCAGAGTGATTAATTTACATTTGCAAAACTTTAATTGGAGTGTCATCCCCTCGCCGCTAATTAGTACTTCTTTACAAGAAATGGTGTTTGAACTGCTCGTGTCCACAAGACAGCTTACTCCCCCGTTCACTCGGATAATAGGCAAACCGCTCTGCTCTCCTTTCATGTGATAGTTTGTCAATGTGCGGTCGCCTCTCTGCTTACATCCTCCTCAGATCTCATGTGTCTTCCTCCCTCCTAGTCCTTGCCTCCACGTGGTTTCTCGGTCCCTTTGCTCACGACCATTCCTTTGTTCATCCATTTCATCTTCAGTTTCTGTTACTTCTGAAACTCCCGCTGACTCACTTGACAATCCGCTCAGTCTCTGCCGAAGGCTTTTCCTCTAAACTTGTTGGACATTGACTCGTCTTCTTCCATATTCCTTCTTTGATACATGTAAGTAATTCTTCCTTAATTATTAAATCCCAGATTAATGAGGTTGTTAGACATTAGTGAACCCGACAGAACTAAATGTTATTGTAATGTTCACTGCTTTTAAATTTATATTCTTAAATTTGTTTATTATTTTTGAACTTGTTGATCTCTCCTTTTATGGTCTATTTTTCAATACAAAGTATTATTATTATTTTCTAATTACTTCTTTGTCTTACTAACTTTGTATTTTGTGTCTTAATGCTTTTTTTTTTACTTACATATTACATTAGTTACGTATATCTTCTTTCCATTTTTAAATTATTATTATTAAATTAAATTATTCATATTTCAAAGTTTCTTTGCATTATATAACTTTACATTTTTATTTTATTACTTATGTTATTTTACTCACATATTTAATTACTTATATATACCTTTTATTTTTCCCACTTCTTTCATTACATTATTTTATCTATATTCATTCTGTACAATTATTTACTTTAATCATTCTATATATCCTTTATTCATTTGTTATTATCTTGTTTTTTTTCTTAGCCCTAATGAAGACTAAAAATTCTGGCTGAAACGTTGGCACTAGTAAATAAGCTTTTTAACTTTTTAAAACAATATTTATTTCTAATTTTCGTTTTTTTTATTTCTCTAAATATTAGAAAAATAAACTAAAACAATATAGTGATTACACTGGTAAATTAAGATAAATTTAGCGATAAAATATTTTAACAAGGAAATCAAAATTTACCTAATGAATAAAATTTGAAAACATTATTATTAAAATTAAAATTATTTTAATTTTAAAAATGTTGTATCCTTATTTCGGAATTCCACTTTAGTATTAGTGAAAAAATAAAAAATGCATGGAAATACATAAATCAAGCAGACAAACATTGCGGCTCTCGTAGCATCAACATCTAGAGAAGTGAGGGTAAGCTGCCAATTCCTCTGGTCTAGCAATTACAAATTTCGCGGCTTTAATCTTAAATCGTATTTTTGCTGCTACCAAAAATGAATCTGTTTGCGCAGACTTGTTTTATTTGCTTGTGGTCAAGTGCCTATAAGCTCACTTTTTTTGATTTACAAATAATAACAAAGATAAATTTTTTAAATCCCAAAATAATTACAACAAAAATTAATGAACCAATTTCAGTAACTTTTATGGGGTTCTTGATGGGAAATTTATTATTCCGTATTCAAATGAGAAGAAAAGTAAATTTGCACCGAAAGTGCTCTCCTATTTCTTGAAAAAAAAAACTTACTAAAAATCGGTACATTAAGCCTTAAGAGAAAGTTAGTTTTTGCAGCCTTGACAACAGCCATCTTGTTCCAGCTGGTATCCGCCTCATCCCATTTTCTTTCCAATTGTAAACAAAATCATGTTTTTCTCTTAACGATCACTGTAAACTTGCTATAATTTCACGAAATTTCTCATTGGTTTCAGTGAATAGTTCTGCAAGTGCTTATAAGTCCACTTAAAAAAAAAAAATTATCGTTAACTCATATTTTTGCATCTTATTTTCCTTACTATTCAATTGGATTTAAAGTCTAATCAGTGTGAATTCTAAATTCAAAAAAACATAAAATCTCTTTACAGATCGAAAATTGGAAGTTCAGGAGAACATAAAAAAGTAAATTCTACTAATTTTGGTGCGTCCCATGAAGAGGTACATTTAGCCTTACAGTTATGCAAGCTACATTATAAAAATGGGAATAAATCAAAACTAATCCTAACTGAAATTCATAGTTTTGTTAGTTATACCTTTATGGTAAGTTATTTAAGGAGCTTCATGTCGAAAAGAATTTTGTAAAATTCTAGTTTTGCCTGACAAACAATTTTAGCTCCAGAACAAAACTTACTAGAGAAAGGACACAAGTGGTATTATTGATTACAGTGAAACTTTTTTGGTGATATTTGCCAAAAAATATTAGATATATGTTCTTGCCCTCTAAGAGCTGAGAAAAAAATCTTATATAATTTTAGAAATCTGCCTTTGCTGTGCATGTATTCAATTGTCATTATATACAAAACAATTTGTTTTTCATAAATAATTAGAAGAAAAGTAAATATTGTTTATTATATTGTGGCAGATAAGTGTATTAAAAATTATAACCAAAACGTGCTCCCAGTAAAATGGACCAATCAATTTTTTTTAGAAAAAATCAAGTCAGACTTCTTATAAGCATCTTTTGAGACCTTTAAATATGAATGATTTTGTAAATCTAAAATTATAAATCTTTAAACTTTTTTTTATCTTTGGAGAATCTTTATTTTCTGCTGATATCCTGCTTTCCCATAAAAAATTCATAGCTTCTCACAATTTCGTGTAAATGCAACATTGCTGAATTCCCACTCTTCTACCTCATATCAAATATCTTTTGGATTTTATTCCTTTTTGATGAAGAAAAATGTTGAATGCTGTCCATTGCTTCCTT
Source organism: Halyomorpha halys (assembly GCF_000696795.3). Taxonomy (NCBI): domain Eukaryota; kingdom Metazoa; phylum Arthropoda; class Insecta; order Hemiptera; family Pentatomidae; genus Halyomorpha; species Halyomorpha halys. The sequence goes on along the minus strand of NW_027108878.1, from coordinate 131,700 downwards.
ACCCTTGTTAGTTAAGATAAAAAAAGGAATAAAATTTTGGCTGTGCCCAGTTGATGTAGTTGAGGAATAACCTGCACGATAATAAGCAGAAGTTATAAGAGTGATTTATTATGCTGTCCACTTACCC
>NW_027108878.1:104707-131523 GCF_000696795.3 Halyomorpha halys | reverse complement strand
AATTTTGGCTGTGCCCAGTTGATGTAGTTGAGGAATAACCTGCACGATAATAAGCAGAAGTTATAAGAGTGATTTATTATGCTGTCCACTTACCCTTGTTAGTTAAGATAAAAAAAGGAATACAATTTTGGCTGTGCCCAGTTGATGTAGTTGAGGAATAACCTGCACGATAATAAGCAGAAGTTATAAGAGTGATTTCTGTGACTTTCAATTATTTTAACTATGATATTGACAATCGATTTATTTCTAGATTATCAATGAAAAAGCAAGATTCAAAACTAATCCTTATAATTATGCAATGAAGAAAACAGAGCTGATGAAGGATCGTGATATGGCTCAGTCTAAGTAAGTAGACTTACATCAGTTCTTAATATATTAATTAGTAAGATACAATTTCAATAATGTTTTATAATATTTTTTGTTATACAATCCTGGTTGTCCTTCAAAACAAGCCTTCATCATTTGCCTCATTCTTGTATTAAAATCTCCCAGTTCCGCATTGTTAAGAGACATTTTCTATCCAGTGCTATTCCAACAGTCTATCTCAACCTATGTCTTCCTCTGAGGTCTGGTATAGGCAGAGCGGATTGGTTTCAGAGATGTTATTGTCATACAAAAAGCCGCTTACAGACTGTTTCCTGTAATTTTCTATGGCTGATTGTTTTCCCTGTGAAGCATTAAAGTACGAACTAACATAAAATAACTTGTAGTTTATGTTTGGTACAGCTTTTCTAGCTTGTTCGAATATACATTTTAATTCCTATAAAATCACTTATAGTCCCCGTCAAGGAATAAATATTATTAGAGCTTGTATTTTGTATATTTATTTATGAACTAACACTATTAGGTCTGCTTATGAAACAGGATCCAGGAGTCATGAACACCAGGCATTTGTTATTCTTCCTCTTACTTGGGAAGACATTTTTTGTTTCTTATATTAATATGGATAAAGTTGATGACCTGGCTGATTAGTTTTTACTTTTACTTATTTATGTATGAAGTATATAGCAAAGGGAAGTATTGTGATCGGAAAAGTTTTGAACTCCAGTTTTCCTCGGAAATACATATTTTGAGATCCCTTAAGTCTAAATAACCAAGTCTTGCAAAATGTCTGTGTGTATGTGGTCATCTATCAGCCTAGCACAAACAGCAAAAGTCATACGAAACTGAAATTACATGTTTAGGATATGTAGAGTTATCCCATAAATGACGATCATGTACATCTCCTTCCTTCATTTATATTGATTGCCCATGTCAGGGCTGTTATAATAAAAGTGATTTTCAATTACTGCCTTAAATGATTCTATTTCGATTGCCTTTTGAATATTATTGTGTAATTTTTAATTATATACTATTTATTACAGAGGTGATGATGAAGAAGTCCGTAAAATTTCACAGAAACTTGTGGAACTAGAAGAACGAGCGAACGAACTAGATAAATTAAGAACATCTACCATCTCAAGTATTTCATACATTAATAATAGGAACAGAAAAAGGAACGTTGAGGAAGCTGAGAAAGCAATCATGGTAATGTCGATCTAATTATTTATGGTTCAATTAGAGTTCCAATCATAACTATGCTATCATTTACATACCTATCATTTATGTTCACAAGGCTCGATTTCTAAAATTTAAGGTATTGGTATTCCAAATCATTAGCCTGAAAAAGCAAACATGGGTCATTACACCCAGAGAATGATTCTTTTTTCAAGTATGTCAAGTGTCAGGCCACATGTGTGATTAAAAAAATATTTTAAACTATTGCGATTCTTTTTTCTTATGTTAGGTGACATAATACTGTTGTCGCATTCTGCCTAAACTCAAGCTTTGTATATTATGAAGAATAAAAAAAAAAAATACAATTTAGGTTCCTTTTTTTTAGGATAAAGTTTTTTTCATTAGTCACAATCAGATTTTCTTTTGTGGGTAATTATTACCATGTATATTTTGCATCTATACTTTATATATTCAATATTCATTTATGGTATAGATTAATAAATATTTCAATTATAGTAGACGTGAAAAATTATATTTATATTTAAAATTACAGGAAGAAGTTAAAGCTAATAAAGGGAAGAAAGCCGATGACCCATTTACTCGACGTAGCACTAAACCTCGAATGACTTTTAGTAAAGAAGAAGAAGACTTACCTCCTCCACCAGTAGTGGTAAATACTTCTTATTTTTGATTGTAAATTAATTTTATTTAAATAATAAATAACTAATTTTTAAAAATTATTCTTTCCAGCCTGAACGTCTAGACAAAAAATCTCAACGTAATAGTGATAATGACAATTCTCAAAAAGATAAATCAGGAGTCAAAACAGATGATTTATTTTCTGCTCACGATTTTGATATTAAGATTGATCTAGAAGTTCCTTTACAAAGTAAGTAATTAAGTAATTTTCTGTGTTTGATTTATGTTTAAGCGTAGGATATTCGTAAATACAGTAGGCTTTCCTAATTAATATAGGCTAGGATAATAGAAAAAAAAATTAAGAAATGAAAAATTGAGTTTCTTATTTGAGACAGATGATCACAAAATGGCAGAATCTTGAATACACTTTATCTAAGATTTTTTTCCCTATATTTTTAGTCCCATTGTTTACTGTGTCCATTATAAATGTCTGAGAACATTCCTGAACTGGGTATTCATGCAAACTGATTTAAAATTTTGTAATTTTTCAGCAAAATCTTTGTAAAATAAAATATAAAAATTTCAAATGATCAATAATTGTTGATACTTTTGGTTGGTTCTAAGCAAATAAAAGAATTGGCCTTAGGCATTTGGTGTCCCTGCACAATTATGTTATCAGGACTCCTTTCCTTTTTTCAAATAAAATAGGATGATGACAGAAAAGATGTGGAGTTTTACCTCTTTCATTGAAAGTAATAAAAATTTTGGATAAAGTTTTTGTTGTATGTTACTCAAAATGATGCATACAAAGAAAAATGAAATATATAACAAGAAGTGTGTTTTCTGAACATATTTTCAACAAAATACTTTTTTAGCAGAGTTAGGCATTAGTTAACTACATTTGTATTTAAATAAAGATACAAGTATTTGCAAATACAACTCCTTTTGGTACTAAATAGTTGATGGATCACAACTCCATTTTGTAACTACAGTAGTTGTACTTGTAGCTCTCAACTACAAATACAGTTATTGGAAAAAGGAGTTGCCAATATAATTCTTAACTAGTAGTTAAAACAGTAGTTGAGATAAACAAATAAAATTATACTTGCTCTTCTGAATTAAAATTTTTGCATCTCAAAGTCAATGTTTTTCCCCTTCTCACGAAAAAAAAATTAAGGTCCCTTTATATGATTTAGGAGATGCCAAAAAAATGAAAAAGCTATAGATTTTAAGTCCCCTTTTTCATTTTCTGCATCTTCAAAAAAAAATAATATGGGACCCTTATATGTTAGAAACCAGAAAAGTTAACATATATCGATACACAGTCTTAAAATTGATAGTATTTTAATTTTTTATTCTGCTGCTCCTAAAGCATATAAAAGGCCTCTAATATGTAAAAATAAATCGATATGCGATCTTAAAATTGATAGCATTTTAATTTTCCACATCTAAAACATATAGAAATTAGGAAAGTTAGAATAAATTGATATGTAACCTTAAAATATATAGAATTTTCATTTTCTACACATTTAAAACTTATTAAAGGAACCTAAATTTTTTTTCGTGAGGTGGAAAAAATAGGTCTGTGATGCAAAAATTTTATCTTGAGAGGGTGTATAAAAAGTATTAATAATTGTAGTTGTTTATCTTAACTGCTTACAACTACTGTTTTAACTACTAATTAGGAATTGTATTTGCAACTACTAAGTACCATAAAGGTGTTTGCAGTTAAATTCCTTTTTTGGCACGATAGTGCTTTTTGGAATAAATGAGCATGGTCCTCTTCATTATAATATTTAAATGAAAATTCAGAGTCAGCTGATGATTTCTCGCTATTCACTTATTGAATCATGATGGACTGGAATAACATTGTATGTAATTTTTTATCATATTATTTTTTCATCACACTATATCTTCATCAATAGTATAGTTTATGATTCAGTGATAATCCATTCATTGTTACTCCATTTAATGGTGAATATAACTCAAAGGAATCCAATTAATAAAACAAAATAAGAGCCAGATGTCATTTGGCCTGATCTGCGCAATTTGAAGATGCATTACATACAGTGGTTTTCCAATCCATGATTCCATTGTCTTTTCTTTTTTTGCCTGCTTCACTTGCTAATGAAACATTTTAATTTAAGCTTTATATATTGGCTAATCTTGTAGCTTTTATGTTAAGCAATGAGTGAGTAATGTAATCAAGTTGATCTTTTTTCCTATGCTAGTTAAGATTAAGTTGATCCTCACTGCTATATTATAGAATTTATTATTTTTGTGCTTATTGAATCAATTTAAATTGATATTTTGTAATTATGCTATATTAAATGAATGGCATATATATTATGGCTATATGATAAGATAGATATAGAAAGTCTACTGTATTAGAAATTTTCTGCACTTTTCTAATCACATATTTCATATGGTTTAATTATGAATGAATCATTCTGCAGATGCACCTGTGAGCCTTACACCTAAAGTAGTGACAATGATGAAGGATACTGGACCTCGGCGATCTTTGAATCTTGAGGACTACAAGAAAAAACGAGGACTTATATGAATGTGCCTTTTTTTATACTAGTGTTTAAATTAAATTCTATGTATGGTGTTCTGAAAGTCACCATTGTTTTTTAAGTTGAAAGTTTTACAGAACTTGCTGTAAAAGAGACTGAATTCGGCAGTCATAAAATGTTTTGGCTGCAGTGTACAGATTTTTTAAAAAAAGTTATTTTCATAGTCAATGAAAATTATTGTATAGGGTTGAAATATATTTTGTTTTATTTCTGAATGCTGTACTAAATTAATTTGGAAAGTTATGAAATTATGAGCATATTTATATCGTTGATTGGCAATAATACAAATGTATATTTATTATGTCTATTGGCTAGATCATTTTAACTATACTTAAGTTTTTAGGTCCCCCTTCCCCTATTTAATGTTGATATGCATTGTTTCTCTATTCTTAGTTTTTTAAGAAGCTGTTTTGTATCAATTATCTCTATTTATTATCTTCATTTCTTTTCTTTTTTTGTTTTGTAAATATAGATTGCATAGCCTCTGAGACACTAGAAATTAATAAGAAAGACGTAATTGAGCTGAACATATGTAAATAAAATGTGCTGATTTGTTGTATATATTATTTTAGTCATTTATATATTGTGATTTATTTAAAATTTGGCAGTATTATTGAAGTGGCCTGTTTTAAGTCGCTAATGTATACATAAAACCTATGTATAACTGTAAGGAAGATTGTTTAAACCCATTTTTGTTAATTTGTGAATCTGTAAAAAATTTTTTGTTTTCTTCAACCCACACACTCATTAAAAGTTTTTATCTTAATATTATATAATAGTTTCCATTTAATTTACTATCCAGTGTTATTCCCTTTCCTTCATGGTTAGTTTTCGTTTATAATTTTTTTTTAGTATCTGGGTTCTAAATATTTTTTTTTTCTGATTAGTGAATTCACCTGCCACTAACCAGAAAAATCATGGATTGGACTAAGTGACATATTTATCCTCTACTACGATCGATTTTTTTTTATATAGACCAATGGTGGGCAAGTGATTTTTAGATTAAGTAAGATATCATAGTTATCCCCTATTATAGTTGATTTTTTTTGTATTGAGTAATTGTGGCCAAATGTGGATTTTGTCAACTGTAACTCCAATTGAAAATTTTAATTTGTTGAAATTAACTATTTTTTATAATTATACATGTATCCTTAAATTAAATTCTATATATCTAATTAATAATACTAATTAGCATATTGGTGTTTCTCTTTTTGTAAGTTTATTAACACAGAAACAGGTAACATTGCTTTCATGCCTGCCCATCACTCAATTATTTTTATTAAATTAGGAGACTTCAGCCTTTCTAAATTTTGCAAAATGATGTTTTTATATATTTCAACAAAATGAGAACATATAGATCTAGACTGCATTGGCCAAAATTTAAGCAGTTCCCAATTGGTGGACCAGGGGACAGTCTGGAACGCATATTGTTGCAAAGATTTATTTTTAAACTTTTATTATTTTTCCTCATCTTTGTATGTCAGCTGGAAAGTTTTAACAGTTAAAATGCACTTTAAAGCAACCTAATTTTTAATAGCTGTAGGTGTCAATTTTCATTGATCACCTTTTCTTTTCTATCTATTTAAAACCTTGTTGATTATGGTGAGTTCATTATTTTATTTTATTGCTCCTTTAATAAATCTAGGATCAGAGGTTTATTTTCTGTTAATAGCAGCTAGAAGATCCTATATATTAATGATTCCAATGAATGGTTTCCCTACATATTTCAGTTATATATAAATTGAGCAAATAAAAATTAAAATAAACCAATTCTAAAATTTATCGTTTTAAAAACTGGTCGTCGAACAAGAGCTAAGTTAGATTGGCTTAGTGCACATGGTTTTCTTAGTTAAGCTTTGATAGTTCATGGTCAACAAAATGACTAGTAATCTTAGCTCTTTGATGAAAACTGACCTAAAATCCTTCATGCATAAAAGAAGTCTTTTTCCATAACCAACCAGCCTCAGTGGGTAATCTTATCGTAGAATAAGTTTACACATGCCAAAGCCTGTAACTAGCAAACAGTATGGGTAAAAAAGTATAGATAAGCGCCTAATAGACATCTTTTCAAGAATTAACAAGTTTTGAATAGGAAGGTTAATAATATCCTGGGTCTGATTAGTTCAGTTAAATTATTAAAATGCAAGTTCAATAAAGTATACATTGCAACAAACGAAAGTACTTTTGAGTTTACCCAGTTTTATTTGAAGTCAGGAACCAACCATTATTTTTTTAGTATTACATGCTAAACTGATATTGTTTTCATTTAATCAGGGTTGCGGTAAAAAAAAAGGACAAATAGTTCATAACTATTTTAATATTATTTTATAACTATTTAAAATAGTTATAAACTATTTTACTCTTCTTTTGACCGCAACCCTGACCATCTTCTTATATTTAATCTGGATTATCTCTCTAGGAAGTGAAGATGCACAAATGGTGGACATGATTTCCCATATGAAATCATGAGGTTTTTATAATGCATGAATATGGGACAGTGGTCCGAAATGTTGTACAATTGTCATGAATAAATAAATAATTTATTTCTTATATTTAAATTTTTACGGTCAACTATATATACATATAGATATTGTTTTCATTCTGCAAAAAAATTTAAAGCTCTGTATTTAACAGTGTTAGGGTAAATCTTGGGTTTATATTCAGAAATGAAAACTTGATATGGCTAATAAAAAACAATTTCACAAAAATGTTGATTGGTTCCTCATTACATAATGGGTTCATGAAATGTTTTGAAATCATTTAAATTTGAGCTAGAAGTGGGCTCGTAAAATTGTTTCTTTTCAGTATTGCATCTGACAAATTAGATAATACCTATACTCCTTAATAAATTTAGTATTCTATTACTGTAATACAGTGGTTCCCATCCAGTAGAAGTCTGTTAGACTAAGCCGGACATTGAACCATGTGTGACGCACCCTCACCCCATCTTGGGACAAAGGGATCAGATCTTCCTCTAAATTATTTGAAAATCAGATTGGTTAAAAGTGTGTTTTGAGTTATTTCATTGGCATTATACCTGTTTTATTACCTTTTCAGCTAACACCCTAAAATTAGGAAAGAAGAATGATAATTAATAAAGCAGTTCTAATACAAATATCAAATGAAAAAACAGTGCTCATGACTACTGCAGTAAATTTCAAGAAAAAAATAGTAACTGAATATGGAAAAATAAAAGTGACCAGAAAATTAAAGTACTTGGAGGAAAAATTTGTCACAACAGTTCTGAGAAAGAGAGCATCCGAGAGAAAACCACCAAATTAGAAAATTTAAGCAATCAAACGGCTGAAACCGAGATGAGAATCAGAAGGCTGATGTTCTAGAGCACATGAAGAGGATAAAGGAGGAAAGATTGAATAAGATATTTAAAAAAAATTTTAGCAACAAAAACATGGGAGGATATACGAGGCAAATGAGAGAGGAACTAAAGAGTCTTAAAATTTCAGATACCGACTGTCTGGATAGAGATACATATAGGAAAACATTGAAAAATCTCACCAATATTGGAAGAGGAAAAAAAAAGGGGTACATAGTACTCCGAAGAAAGAAAAGAAAGGCAGTCGAGGATCATGAAACTGCGATGGGAAGAAAGAAAATCAAGAATCCCAAAGAAGCCTAACCAATGATATTGACGTGGTCCTTAGTGGCCGATACGTCATAAAAAAAAAAAAAAAAGTAGTTCTAAAAATCAATCCTCACGAATACATGTGTTTGTGGCTCACTACTGAAAGATTTAGATTCTAGGAATACTTTTTAGGTGATTCCCACTTCCAGTTCAGTAACATTTAAGTCTTGTTATTTTTAAACTTTATTTGGACCCTAAATGTAAGCGCTTTATATAAGAAATTTATTAGCTGTGATCAATCAAAAATTTTGCCTTATTTAAAATAAATTTAATAGTTCTTTCTTTTTTCCAACTTAGAGACTTACTTATCCCTTTATGCATGGAATCCACAAATATATACTTTTGAATAGCCAGCACTGTAACTAATAAGTAATCATAAATGTACATTATTTCGATTTAATGGAATATATGCAACTTACATTATTTTGATAAATTAGAATTTTTAAAATATTAATTGGTGGGTAATACTAATGGATTAAGATTTCATAAATTAGATTTTCTTTCACAATTCTGAATGCTTACATTTTAATCTCATTCATACCATTCTTCAAAAATATGTAAAAAAAAAAATTACTATTACATGCTGGACATGTGTGGATCTGCTAAATCCTAATCAGAGAAATTGCCACCTCTTCCTTGCTCCTTGCTAAGGCTGAGGTAATTCTTGGCTTCATATTTTCTGGTATAGGTGGGGATGCAGAATATCCAATACTCATGGGAGGACTCTTTCCTGAGTCACAACTTCTAATAGCTATTCCATCCTCTCTCCCAAAAATCCAACTTATTGGTCTACATCCCTATAAAAAAGTCCTGATATCCTTGATATATTTGTTACTTCCCAAATACCCTCCTCACAATCCACAATTCAATCTTTAAGATGACCTCTCTTCAAATCAAATCCCGGTTCTACTCCTCATGCATTAAAATCCTATTCCTAGATCCTCTCCCCCTTCACTGGTTACAGGACAGGTGAATTGGAAAATTTTTGGCCTAAAATTCTAGAAAATGTACTAGACTTAAAAATTCCACTAAAAACAAAACAACAGACTGACTCTGCTATCAAAAAGAATGGAATTTAGAATTGCCATAATTTAACAAAAAACCTAAATACAACTGACAAATCATTATGGACAACTACTCAAAAACAAATCCTTCAACCATCCACTTCTCACTAAAAATAAGACTTGGACACGATCAGATGAAGAAAATATTGGTGAACACCTCTTCAAAACTTTTAACTCCCATCCAGATATCCTTAATCAAACCCATCTTGTACATGTTGAAGCAGAGACAACCATTCCACTCCATTATGGGGAAAATCCTAGAAAAACTATTATTAAAATGCCTCTATCTAATCCATGATTCATATCATGTTATTTCTGACCACCAGTTTAGATTTAGAACATCCCATTCTACAATATAACAGTGTCATCAAGTCTATGTCAAATCTTCCATGTTGGAGAGTGGAATGTACTGCACGGGAGTCTCCCTTGATGTTGAACAAGCTTTTGATCGAGTCTGGCACCCAGGATTGCTCTATAAAGTTTGTCAATTTCTCCCCCTCTCCATTACATATTTCCTCCTAATCTGCTTCTACCTCTCTGATAGAAACTTTAAAGTAAATTATAACCTAGCCTAGCCTACTCATCTCTCTTTTCTCAGTCTGCCTGTGTTCCTCAAGGTAGTATCTTAGGTCCCATTCTCTATATGGTTTATACAGCTGATATCCCAACCCACCATAATACAGTTCTAACAAATATGCTGATGACACTTGTGTACTGTCTTTAAGCAACGACCTTACTAATGCATCATAAACCCTACAGACACACATAACATCCATTAAAGAATGGTGTCAAAACTAGAGAATCAAAATAAATCCCTCCAGATCACCTTTACTCTCCATAAACCTTTACCCTCCTGTCCTTCAGTATCCTTTTTAAATGTTCCACTTACGCCTATTGAACAGATAAGCTACTTAGGACTCCATCATGACAAGAGACTTACTTGGAATCCCCATACAAAATTAAAACGATAAGACACTACTCCTAGATTCCTGTTGCTACGGCTACTTGACAAACACTCTAAACTTCCCATTCACTACAAAAAATTATTACATACTATGATAATCAGACCAATTCGGAGATACGGAATTGAGCTCTGGGGTTCTACCAAACCATCAAATTCCTCCCATATCCAATCCTTACAATCCAAAATCTGGTAATTCTCCGGAGCATCTGAGAAGAAGGCCATGGGGCCTTCTAATTTAAATTAATGTTTGAAGTCCCACCATAAGGTGGTTCCTTCCCAAGATTTTAAGTATTTGAAACCTTCCAGATATTTACTTATTGTATTTTTTTGGACTGTTGTAAATTACAATACATAAATAAAATACTTTAATTTCCTAAGGGTGCCTAACTTATAATTACATCAACTCAATGGGCACTCAATACCATTAATTTTAAATTTTAAAAACTAAGTAACAAATTTTAGCTAACATTTTAGATATTATCTGGTTTGGTTCAGTTTGATTCACAATCAAGTAATACTTCATTAACCAGAGGGTTTTACTACATATATTACAAAGCAAATAAAAAAAACTATATTAATTTATATATATCCAGTAAATTAAAAAAAAAAAACATGGAGGATTTTAGTAGTTTAGTTTTTTTTCAAGTAACTGATATCAAAGTTATGTAATGGATCAAGTATTATAAATATCTATATTCTAACTAATACATATCATTTAGTATCACATTTGGGAATAAAATTATTGATTTTATACAGCTAGATCCCTCCAGGCACAGTAAAACAGTCAAATTGGAGGTAAATTAACTAGAGGAAAAAGAGCTGATGGATTTCTTTAGTAAGAGAGTGAAAAATGAAACCGAAATGATTTTTTGAAATAAAAGGTGTAACAGAAAACCTTAAGTTATGATATATCCAGGAAAGGATATGGTACAAAATAACTCCTTGATTACAAATTTAAGACAATTAAATTTTTTGCCAATTATTACACAAGACTTTAAAGAATAGGATAGCAAGTATGCTATTGATCACAAATTATAAGTCTTTGAAGTATTTATGTTTCACATAAGTAAGATTGGAGCAAGCAAAATAGTTGGTCTGGATTATGAACATATCCATTAAAACTTAATCAATGCTAGTTCAACAGGTGAATCTGTGAGACCAAGATATAGGTTGGAGAATTTTATAAGACTGACCAAAAGGACCTAGGTTTTGACAGTAGATGTATCAAACCAGGGGGTTCGTTAAGCCTTTTATTATTTTAAGTATGATAAAATAAGATTATATCCATGAAAGGACACCAGTGAAGCCTTATAGAGGATGTTTACGGATTGGCATTGAACACTAGTTCAATGAAGACTGCCAACATCCTCCAATGGTAACTTATACACTCCAATAATCTTTTATACACTATGTTATGAGATTAAAGCTTTCAAAAATTGCCTTCAATGTCCGCCTATCAAAAATTTGGTAGTCATGGTATTGGTTATGCTACGGAAACAATTCATCAAAAATATATATTCTTAGAGAGTAACCTTAAGTTTGATTAAAATATGATACTTAAAAATAAAGTAAAACATAAAATATAAGGTTAGGTCAAAATTAAATTCATGCATACACACAAATATAATTATTTTATTTAATATTATCTGTAAGACAAAACAAATAAACTTTACATTTGACACTTATTTACAGTACAAAAAAGATCTGAACAAGGATAAAGTTCATGATTTAATAAATATCATGTGATTAAGACTTCACAAAGCATGTATTATAATTAGCCAATCTAGGCCTTATTCTTCACTTGAATCTATTTTTACGAGATGTAGGGATACCCTCATTTTTCTGGTATCAACTTCACCAACTCTAACAGTCACCTTTTGCCCTAAATGTAAGGTCTTACCATGACAAAAAATGGTTGGTATCAGACCACAGCACTCGATACCAATATCAACAAATGCACCAAAGTGAGTTACATTTTCTACTTGGCCTGAAAGTACAGTGTTTTGTTCTAAATCATTAATAGTTTTAGCACCACTTCTAAAGATAGGCTTGTCCAATTTCGAACGTATGTCATAGTCTATTGGTTTTGTAAGTGTTTCCAAGATTAACCTAAGAGTTTCAATTGGAATCCCAATATCTTTAGCTATTAATGGAAGATTTTGCGTCCTCATGAACTCTGTTAATTTATTAATTAGTCCTGTACTACCAATATCATCTGGTTTGAGCCCATTCATTGTTAAAATTTTCTTAGCAGTGTTGTAATCTTCAGGATGAATAATAGTTTGGTCCAATTTATTAGTTTTCAATTTAGACTTTTCTTCTTTCTTTACAATTATAGTAGCAGGTATAATTTTTATAAATCCAGCACATTGTTGAAATGTTTTTGGCCCTATTCCTTTAACACTCTTCAGTTCATCCCTATTAATAAATGATCCCTTTTTCTCCCTTGCTTCAATGATAGCTTTGGCCCTACTATCAGTTAAACCAGCCACTCTTTTAAGGATTCTCAAAGGAGCATTATTAATATCTATTCCAACATTACTTACACACTCTGATACAACTTCATCTAATTCTGCCTCCAGCTTTTTTTCACTGATGTCATGCTGATACATACCCACACCTAAATGTTTAGGATCAACCTTGACCATTTCACATAATGGATCCAACACACGCTTTGCCAAAGATATGGCACTAACTACATTGGGTGAATAATTGGGATATTCTTCTTTAGCTTCAGGACTACAACTGTAAATCGATACCCCTCTTTCATTTATTACAATATATTTGAAGTTTTTATGTAAAAAGTTGTTGTTAAATAGTTTGCTTAAACATGATTCAACATCTCTGCATCCTTTTCCATTACCAACAGCGACTAAATCCACATTAAAGTCTGTCATCAGCTTAACTAACCTACAATCATTATATACAAAGTGATGAGCATTATTTAAATACAAAATATCTGTAGTAAGAACTTCTTGTTTTCCATTTAACACTGCTATTTTACACCCGTTACTGAAACCAGGGTCAATAGCACAAACTGTAACATTATGAATAGGAGGAGTCAAGAGCAGATACTTTAAATTTGAAGAAAATACTTCCAAACTGGCTTTTTCACCTTCTTTGGTCAGTTCAGAACGAATTACTCGTTTTAAATGGGGCAAAATTCTTTGATTGCACATAAAATCCACAGCTTTATTGAAAATGTTCTTCCTAGTTTCATAATAAGTGCCTCTGTTGAACCACTTTCCAAATGCAAATCGACTTAACTTTTGTTTGAAAGAATCTTCGAATACAATGGAAACTTGCAAACACTGTTCTTTTTCACCTCTATTGATTGCAAGCACTTGATAGGGTTTAATTCTACTAATCCCCTGAGAAAAGTTGTAATAATTAAAATAATTATCTTCAGACCGGTTGTTTTTCTTTTTCTGTTCTTTATCTTTTTTTGTAGTCGATTCTTTTTTCTGTTTACAGTTCAAGACTATTCGCTCATATTTCTTTAATTCTTGAACTCTTTTAAGTAATTCTGTATCTTTAGACATGGTTTCACCAATATAGTATATAATCAATTCTATAATTTCATTTTCTTTCATGTCTTGTGGTACTTGAAGTTTTTCCACATTAATAATTCCAGTTCCATTCAAAATTGCTGTTGCAGGCGCCACAAGACCAGAATCAATAACTTTCATTAGCTTAGAAGATTTTGTGACCTTATAAGGCTCATAAATATAATCAAGTTCTTGCAAAGTGGTGCAACAATCAATAGCATTGGATAAAGTTTCATCTAAATGTCCAAGTGTTTGAATTTTTTTTTTTAATGTTTCAGCTTTATCAAAAACTTTATTAAGGTAATCATAGTTATGCTTGAAGTTACGTAACTCTTCAGCCGTAACATTTTGAACGATGTGTTGACGATACCTAGCTATGAATGGTATAGTGGCATCACTGTCAAACAAAGTCATTATTTTTTCTGTTAAATCAAATGATAACTTTAAAACCTCTGAGAGAATAAAACACTGTCTTTTTTTTCTTAGATCTGATTCAAACACTTTGTTTAACAATTTCATGTCGTTTTCAGTTTTCAGATCAAATTTAACATCTGGTCCTTCTCGGGAAGTTCCTAGAGTAACATTACCTTCATTCTTTGTTCTACATAGTTTCTTTTTCTTAGGGACAGGAGAATCATCTGATGCTACATACTTAGCATTATATTTATTATTTTTCTGGTCAAAAGTTATTGATGATTTTCTTTTCTTGACTTTTAATTTTGCATTAGATCCTACATTTTCAAGACTAAGTGTTGATGACTTTTCTTTTTTTATTTTAACTAAGCTAGTGGAACATCCAGCATTCCTTTTTCTATTTTTACCATCTGCTGGTCCTGGAGAGTTAATATCCTCTGCCTCTTGTTTTATAGATATCATACTATTATTAAGTTCATTTTTAATTTTTCGGCCTTTAAGAGGTGAATTAGAACCCTTCCTCTTCCTATCCATTTTACTGTGTTCTAGATTAGGTGAAACAACATAAGTGTTTCCTGATATGTCATGCAACAATTCTTGCTTAATTGTTCTTCTATTTCTGAATTCATCATAAAAGTCATTGTTATATAGATTTGGATTTGACCAATGAGGTACAGAACTATATGCGAATTTCTGACAGTTAAAATCCTTACTGTAAGAAGGCTGACATTTTTCTTCTTTTATTTGAAATTTCTTAGAAGTACCAATGACTGGATATTCACCATGAACCTTATTAATATAAGATGAATGATTTTCTTTGTCTAAAAAACTCATAATTTAACACTAATTAATTTCCAGAAGACAAACTTATTAGAGATGTACTTATCATAATTAAAATACAGCAAAGTAGACATTTGGCTTGATACTTAACAATAATAATTAGTAAACCACCAATATATCACTAACATAATGGTAGAAAAAATTGATAACTATAGAACATAAATAAAATAATATACTGCTTAACGAACCTATTCAAACTTGTAAACATGACAGATTACAGTGTAGCCATAACCTAATTGAACTTTCTCTCCAAATAATGATACGAACTTTATATATATATAAAAATAAATAAAATTTGCTTTTTTAATAAATAAATATTTAATCACAATATCCATCTATGAGACAAGAACTTAAACAAACTGCTATTATGGTAATAGAAAAATAATCTTATAATGATTATAATAGATTAAATATAATGTGTTATGCGCCTGTATTTTTAAATGCCAACATAGAAAATACATAAATATGCAGGTTAAATTTCAAATTTAACAAAATATGTGAGAACAGGGGTAGTTTTGAAAAGAGGGGTGGGGCTTTTAGGCAGGATACTGGATTATCTGGTATTATGATTGTACTCATTTAAAATATAATATAATTTAAAATAATAGTACTGTAGTGATTATGAATATAATAGAGGATATGAATACTGTATTATCAAAGAAGTAGGATTAGTGTTCGCTAAGGATAAACCGGACAGTCTATTGAATCTCAGAAATCTCTATTGGGATGAATCAATAATTACGGACCATACAGTACGCCATAATAAACCAGATATCCTCCTTATTGATCAAAGAAAAAAAGAAAGCAGAACTTATTGATGTCGGAATCCCAAACGATAATAATATAAGCTCTACTGTGGGAGAAAAACTAAGGAAATATCAAGAATTGGCGATTGAATTGAAGGAATTGTATCACTTGGAGGGAGTTACAACTCCAATCATAATAAACCACCAACGGCCTCGTACCAAAAATCGACAGTGGCATGAGTGAATGATTTGGGAGTGCCTGTTGATGTACTAAGAGAGGCCCAACAGTCGGTTCTCTTAGACACAGCATGTATAGTACGAAAGTTTTTAAATATCTGAAAAGAGTAAATAAACAAAATATGAAGGTGGTTGGACTTCTAGGTCCCCCACCTCAGATACTCAACCCGCAATATCGAGAAAAACCGAATAATAATAATAAAGCAAGAATTAACCAACTGACTTCTAGGTCCCCCACCTCATATATTCAACCCGCAATAGCGAGAAAAACCGAATAATAATAAAAAGAATTGAAAATCAAACGTACAAATCTAAATATATATGAAAATAAAATATAAAACATTGGAATTGGTCACCATTGGGTTTTACGCACTAAAACCTTAAAAAACAAACTAAGTCAGTGTGTGCGAACATCCTATCTCAAAAATTTGTTCGTAAACTTCAAATAATGAATTTAACATAAGGGCATGCTAGTGATGTTGCATTAAGTTTATCGTATGGAATAGAATGAAAACTCGTTAAATTAATTGGTGTTTAATATTTGTAAGATGTTATTGTCATTAAATAACCTGACAGGACTCAAACGGCGATTTTTTAAAATGGTTTTGTAATTGTGTGCCATTACGATTTGCGTGTGATTTACCGTTTGCCATAGGAACACGCCAATGCGCCAACGCCACCTGGAAGACATTGAAAATTTGGAAAGTTGTAAAATTTCGATCTAGACCAGTTAAATTATTGCTATCTTGTATATAAGTGTATAAAATCGTGATGCTCTTTTCATATAAATTATAAATAAAATTAATATTAATAATGAGCCCAAACACTCATTGTGTCATTGTTTACACTGTATTGTAAGAAGTATTAAGATCGTGAAATTTTTTGAATACGAGTTTTCAACGGAAACAGGCGTTTCAAGGTACATTTAGTCCTAATAATCGAGGCTCTCAAAATGGTCCGTGTGTGAACAAAAGGTCTCTGGAAGCCAATAAATTCTGTGAGATTCATATAAAATTCCGGAGTGACAAGGCGGCAGGTACCCTTCGGCCCTTGGAGTTCCTAAGGGGTTCAATTAGCATATCTCTATCTGGCCAACAAGAACATGTTTATATTATTTCAAAATAATTTCCTAACATCCTTAAGTTTGAAGGACTGGTTCCACTTAGACTTGAGCCTCCTAAATAAGAGACTGGGATCCTCCGTTAGCTTAACCTTATTTTCCACCTTCCGTAGAACCATAAAAGAATATGATAATTATTAAAATGAGAAATGTTCCTACAGATTTAAACCAAATTTATGCAACTAAGAGTAGTAGTATAGATGTATAATATATTAGTATATATTATATTATATAATACCAAGCATAAAACGTTGTAGAAGGTAATGTTGAGTGATGCAAAACGAATGAGATGGGTAGGAAAATATTTGTTGATTTGTATAAAATCTGTACTTTTTACTCTCACTTTAATTTATTTTTACTTAAAGTAGGGGAGGTAAGTTAAAGTTTTAAGATGGTATTACTCTTATGCGCCCACCGCACAAGAGTTATTGATTTCAAACAATTTGTTGAAAAACGGGAATACTTTGAACCTCAGTTCATTACATCTTTGTTCATAAAATCAAATTTTAGTGCAGATTTTGTGACCACTAAGCGTTTTTTTTATTAATTCCTTTTGTTAATAGTAGAAAATACAATTTTTTTGTGGTATATTGAAAGATAATTGAGTCTTAGAAAACTTTTTTTTTTTACAAGATTAAACCGCTTTAATGTTGTGTTCAATAAATTTTTGCTTGTCTGTTAACAATCTAGATTTAATCTAAAAACCGTTCCTCGAATACTTTATACGGCATGAAGAATCATCCGCCATAACAATTAGTTTTACCAAGAGCCAGAGGTATGAGGAATCTCATCTTCCAATCTGGAATTGAGTCAAAATCAGTGTGTGGACATTCCTTGCCCAATTCAAGAATAGACATAATGTTACATTTTAATTTAGATTTTGGATCAGGATAATTAACAATTGTAGTTAAATGTATTACTCTAATTTCCTTCGTCTTAAAAGAATTAAATATAAATTTCTGAATCGATGAAGGCGGTATAACTTTCTAACGATAATATGGCATTTTCCTGTGAGAGAAATGTTATAAATTATTCACAATATTTATTTCTATTTGTGTATCGAATTAGCTTATTGAATAATCAGTAAAAGTTATTTCTATTTGTGTATCGTTTTATTGAGTTGGTGTTAATTCTTTCTTCTTCGAGGAGGAATTTGAAGGATGGACATTGGGCAACAAGGTAATTTTCGCCCTCAAACGATTTTTCTTGTTCGGAAAAGTCGCTATCTTCATAAGACATTGTTTCAGCATCAGAAAGACTTAGGGCTGTTTTGAATGAACTGTCGCTGTCAGACATCATGAATATCAATTCCTCTGGATTCAAGGATGGCTCTAATATAACGTCATCCAAAACATCATTTTTTAATTCAGTTGGACTCAATCCTTTGTCACTGTCTACTTCTTTGAATCCTTTTGATGATCCAACCAACTTTCTTTCACTCTTTTTGTTTGGCATGTTACTGTGTGTTTTAGTACTGTCTTTCGGTGGACTGCCTTTCGAATCTTTTTCAACAGACTGCCTGTTTCTTTTCGTAGCTGTTTCATTCTTAGCTTTAGATTCTTTCCTTGCAGATATTCCCATCTTACGCTTTACAGAGTTATTTGGAGATCTTGAAGTCGTATCTGTTCTATTCAACGCCCGCGTATGGTTAGCCATTTTTTTTCTCTCAGTAGAATACTTAATGCCGAGTTGTTTCTTTAAATGCTCCTCCCTTTCCATTTTACTAACCCTTAGAACATTTATAGATTCAGTTCGTGACTTATCAAACAAAACCTTCTCTATTGAGATGTTCGGTTTCTTTCGTTTTGCGGAACTTACACGACGTTTGTTCAGTTTAGAACCACTTTTATTTTTTATACTATTATTACTTTCTTTGGTACCTTCCGCTCCAAAATATGTTTTACTACTCTTCATTGGTCCGGTTTTTTTTTTTATAGTATCAGCTAGAACAAAGATCTTAGAGTCTTTAATTACTTTAGATACACTTTCCTCTTTTGCTTTAATCACCGTCGAAGCCTGCTTTGGAACGCTTAGGATCTTATCTTTGTTGATTGTCTTTTTTACACTCCTGAGCCTTTCTGAGTTAAGTTGTTTAGGTTTCGCTGCTAGCTCTGACATTTTTGTACTTTTGTTTTTCTCTGTGTCAGACACGTTCTCTGCGTTGTTTTGTTTTCTTAGATTCACTGGTGTGTCTTCGGAGGGTGAAGTTTCTGAGTTGGGAACACTTTTAGGATCTTCTAAGGTTGTAACTTTTTTTGAATTCGTTACTTTCTCTTGGTTTTTAGTGACTACTTCTTTGGTTGTATTTCCTGATTTAGCCTTGATAATTTCGGGTACACTTCTTACTTCAATGACTTCACCCTGAGCGTGTTTACTTCGCTGACCTTCTGCATCAGCACTTGATTTTAGCAATTCATTTTGTTTCGTGTCAGTTACTTGTGTAATGATGCTTTGAATTTCACTCATATTCTGAATTTTGGCATTACCATTATTTTTATTTGAACTGTTTTCAGCATCATCCTCGATATTTTCTTTTTCTGTATAAGTCTTTTCTTTGGCTTTAAGCTTAGAAATTACTTTCCGATGTAATGTGATCTGGTTAGGAGGTTTTGAAGAAATTGCGGGTATCTTCATTTTGTCTTTATCTGCTGTTTCATCTGATATGCTGCCTGTTTCTTCGGTTGCCTCTTCTGCGCTTTCAGTTACATTAACTTTATCAAGTACACCTGCGTACCCAATGTCTCGTTGAGTAATACTGTCACCAGGATCCAAAGGCATGTCCGTATGCCTTAAAACTACATATTTGAAATTAATTTTGTTATGCTTTTTATAACTGGCTACACTTGTATAAGACAACCATTTTCCAAACTTTGATGGGGTTTTAGACGTTTCCAAAAATGCTTTGGTAGGTGGGTCCCTTGGATTTATTGCATTCAAAAGTCTAATTTTTCTTGCATGAACACCAGCTGCTGATGCTGGCACGCCAACAGTAGGCATATGATGCTGCTGCCTATAAATTTCAGAAAATTTCCCGGTATCGGCATGAGGATTAGCTCTTCTATCCAATCCAACTAAAAATAAAAGCAACATAGATTTATTATAATATACATTTTTAGCAATATTTTAATTCTTATGAATGATCATAAGAAGTAAGAATAATTAAAGTGTAATAGCTACAACTGGGGGTGTGTAAGAAGCCCTTAAAATAAACAATATGTACTCAAAATAAAATAACATACTAAGACTATATAGAACTACATGAACGTTTACTAGATATGATATGAAATTTGAAAAATAGTAGTTTAAAATTTTAGATGATTCCTACCATAGAAATGATATTGTCGTTTAAGACAGTAAGTTTTAATAACTTGATCGATTCTATACTAAAGATATTGATTACCTAAGAATCATACACGCAGATTTTTAATTTTATTATGTTAATCAGTATATTTGTATCTTTTATTTCCGAAATAAAGAAAATACGTAAACATGACTGATAAAACTATGGAAATTGAAACAGAAACATTACTTTAACGCAATGCAACTATTCACGGAATATAAAGTGCTTTAATGACACCCTGAAGCGATTTGTGTACAGATACACTTCTTCTGTTTATAATGATACAAGGTAGAATAATAAGATTTTAATGGCATTGGAACAATATATTTTTTTTCTCAATTTCATTAAATCATCATCATCATCTGTTGCACTACAACTGTAGAGTCAAGGCCTCCCGCAACTTCGTACGCCAGTCCTCTCTAACAGTTGCCGCTGCTCCCCAATTGCGGATTCACAAGATATACCTGGCATACGCTGCCACTTCATCGATCCACCGAAGCCGGTGTCTTCCTACTCTCCTTGTCCTATATATCCTTTCGTCCAGGATAATCCTAGGAATCTGATCCTGGGTCATTCTTAATACATGGCCTGCCCACCGAAGCCGTTCCACTTTGATCACCCTTACAATATCCGGGTTCCTGTAGAGGCCTGCCAGTTTAGCGTTTGTTCTCATCTTCCAGATCCATCAGCACAAACCGGGCCATAATTTTTCCTCAATATTCTCCTCTCGAACCTCAGGAGAAGGGCTTCCTGCGACCTGGGTAGTATATAAGTGAGAACTAGTCTCACCAGGGTCTTATACAGCTGTATCTCGGTGTTTTGGGAGATAGGCCTGCTTCTGAAATGCTTCAATAAGCCGAAATAGCATTTATTTGCGGACATAATTTTGCGATGTATTTCTGCGTTAATGTCATTATCGGCGTTTACTTGCGATCCAAGATAGCTCCTTCACCCTTTCAAATGAAAATCCTCCAATTATAAAATGTGGTGGTTCGTTCACATCTAGCTGTGGGCCTACATGCATGTATTTGGTTTTTGTTTCGTTAACCTCTAAAGCCACTCAAGCCGCTGCTATCTGGAGACTGATAAAAGCGTTATTTAAATCTGTAGGGGTTCTTCCAACAATGTCTAAGTCATTGGCATAAGCCAAAATCATAGCAGATCTGTTGAAGATAGTTCCCCCAACTTGTATTCCAGATTTCCGTACCACACTTAAATTTCATTAAATAGTAGCATAAAATATTTTACTGATGAATTGAGAAATTTATGAACCATTATATTTATGACAAACCTTTAAAATGGACCCGTTCATTTCGTTCTAGATTGGTATACTCTTATGTACTCGAAGATTGTGTCACTTTTAGGGTTCATCCAAATTGAATCATCCAGAGCCGAACTTCCAATAGTCTTGTAGCGACACCCCTAACTTCTGGTTTATACTATACTATTTTCTGGTCTATAACCAATAAAGCCACCAGAACCTTTACGAACTACACGACGCTACCTAGCTGCCACAACGAGAACCACTACAATCACTATGGAAACCTCGTTTAGGAATATTAAATTATTTATCTGATATTTATATGTGTATTCATATTAAAAAGCTCCCGAAATTGGAAAATGGTGTGAATTGAACCGTATAACTGCATTAAACGGCGTGACACCCTCCATTCCTACCCTCCGTGGTAGTCTTACTTTTATTTAAAATTTTCTTGATTTAACTCTCTCTTCTCGTTTCTTCTTCAAGCAAATATTCAAAAGTGAAACAGGACCGTCGCTCCCTGGGGGTCTTAGTGGGGCGGGTCTGGCCGGGCTCAAGTTCATTCGATGAGGTAGAACCAAGCCAAGACTGGCTATCGTGATGTTTCTACAGGATGGAAAGAAGACCCTACCTACCATGAGGTCAGCCAGCAGATTTCCACCTCTACCCTCTATCTGGGATCCACACAGGATAGGCATCTCACTTCTTTTAAACACTCAAGTTGGTCCGCTAGAATGCCTACAGGCTGTACCACCTGATCATGTTGCCACAGCTTTTCCTTCGGCCAAAGTTGTAATCTTCACGACCCAAAACGAATATCTTACAGAGTGGAGTTTCCGTTCTTGAGATGACCTACAACGAATACGTCGAGTCATTCACGTATTCGTTGTAGGTCATCTCAGTGTCTTCACGGCCGCAAACGCACACCTTACGGAGTTTCCTTTCTCCGAGAATTGACAGTGAATGAATACCCGTAAAAACTTATCCTATCAATTCATCTCTTTATGTAAAGTACCTCACATCTTCAATTGGAGCCAGAACTAAATATTTTTTTTTTCTTACCTCCTATATTTATTTATTTAACAAATACAATTATATGTAGTACTTACAAACTAAGGATTATATATACACTACATACATTTGATCTTGGTTTGCCTTACGGCATGTTAAGATGTTACAAGCTTGGTCCGCTGAGGGCGGTTTTTACATGAGTAGCTGGATTGCAAGGAGCTAACAAGGCATGGGGAGGGACCATTCCGGCTGGTGGTGTTGGGGTGTGGGTGACTTCAGGCTGCAGAGCCAGAAGTCCTTCCCTCGGCGAGAACGTCGACCAAGGGGACCGTGCTTTGCCACCTCCTAGGTGATGGAGATACTGAACTGAGTATTGAAGTGTCATATTACCTCCAAGATTATCATATCTACTCTCAATCCAGCCTTGTCAAACTCAACTCTGTTGTCAGATGAGATTATCTCTGGAACGCTATAGTAGTAGAACCACGTTCGCAGGGCCTTCAATACTGCTTCCGCCCATTTCGCTGTCTCTGGGTACGCTATTGTTAATTTAGTGAAAACGTCTATTACCGTGACCCTGATCACTGGCTCTTCTGCATTGGGCTTTTCTTCCTGTATCGCCTGCGGTGGGTGCCGGTCATATTTGGTGCGCAGGCATTCTCCACAATAACCTATGGTGTCTTGGATAGTGCGTTTCATTTCCCACCAAAAATATTGCCGGGGCAGCGCTTATAGGGTTTCATTAAGCCTTTTATGATTCTTCCTGCCCTGGTGATAGGCGAGTTATCTCTTTTTGGCGTTCTAGTTCCCGAAGAATCTCCACCAGCACTTCCGGACGTTGTTCTCCGTCTGAGGTGTTATCTTTATTTTATTCCCTTTCTTCAGTTGATTGTTGAGGGGTACAAAATATTTCGCCATGTCCGGTACGAATCTTCTGTAATAGTTCAGCGCTCCTAGCAATCGTCGCACTCCTTTCACATCATTGGGTACCGCCATCCTTTGTAGGGCCAACACCTTCTGTATGTCTGGTCTCACGCTGTCTTCGGGGATAGTGGGCCACAACAAATTAATCCGGTTCTGCCCAAACACCGACTTCTCTTTGGATAACTTTAGGCCTAATTCCTTCATTCGCTGGAAGACAATCCTTATATGGTCCACATTGCCCTCTTTTGATTTGCTGAACATCGGTAAGTCATCCATGTATACTTGACAAACTGCCACGTCCAGTCCTCTCAGGAACTCATCCATCAGCCTCTGGAAAGTCACGGGTGTGTTCTGAAGACAAAATGGCATCCATGTAAACTCATGCATGCACTTTAATTTGATGGTACCCCGCCTTTAAGTCGAGCGTGCTGAAAATGTTCGACCCGCCCAATCTATCCAATATGTCCTCGAATCTCGGGATCGGGTACTTCTCGTCAATTGTGTTCTCATTTATTCTGCGGTAGTCGAAGACTATGCGGTACTTTTCCGTGCCACCTCCGTCTTCTTTCGTACAGCCCATAAAGGACTATTATATGGCGAGGTGCTGTCCATAATCATCTTCTGCCTTCTCAGGTTCTCTATCGCTTCTTTGATGTGCTATCGCAATGCTTGGGGATTCCGCCTTTCTTTTACATATACCACCCACCCTATCTTGCTTCAGCGGAATGTCAAACTGTTTTCCCAGCAGCACCCAGTCTGTCTCCATCCTCCCATTTCTGATACTCATCATGCTTCTGAAGATCCGCTGGGTGATTCACTATGTCGTAATCGTAGGTTTTGCCTACTCATTTGCTGGGCATTCACCTCCATTGACTCCCCCTGACCTGCGTCTCTTCTTTTACACATATAAGGGCATTGCCTAGTGAATTGCCCTCATTGCTGCATTCGAAGCATCTCGTGCTCGGGCAATGCCCCACTAAATGTCCAATCTTTCCACAACCGTGGCACTTCCGGTCTTC
This sequence comes from Halyomorpha halys, assembly GCF_000696795.3. Classification (NCBI taxonomy): domain Eukaryota; kingdom Metazoa; phylum Arthropoda; class Insecta; order Hemiptera; family Pentatomidae; genus Halyomorpha; species Halyomorpha halys. Next base: position 106,680 of record NW_027108878.1, on the reverse strand, counting down.
CTGCCGACCATTAGATTAGCTCTCTCAATCTTCTTCACCATCTCCATGTTGTCTCATTTTCCAAGAGTTGTGATGCGACATGTTGCGATGAAGACATGTTTCTTGGCAATTGATATTCTATCCGGATCCAACCTGGCTCTTCTACTTCCATTCGGTCCTCCACCTCTCTAGCGCTTGTATCAATAAGATCTTGAGTACATTCCACAAACGAGCGCTCTCTCAGAAATTCCTTCTTATTCCCAAGCTCCTTTGCCAACTGTACTTTAGCACCATGGATAAGAATTGTATCCGACCACCGCTTTGCTCAGGTCCTGGGCAGTTGCCGTACGGACCTTAATCCATTCTAGCGTCGTTGCATGATCTTGCGCTGAACTTCCGGTAATAGCTCCATCTCCGGGTTGACTGCAGCTACAGGTTGGTTGTCTGCTGCTAGAGATTGGTTGGCTGCAGTTGGAAGTGGGTTGGTGAAGTTCTGACCTTCGATGTTTAGACCTGCTGCTCTCACTATTAACAAAGAAAAAAAAAATTCTTCTGATTAAAATTTGTTCTGGTATACAAAGATCCCGGGTTTCGGCACCACTTAAGCATCGGCGAGAACCAAGTGTCAAAAAAGAGAAGAAGGGATAAGATCTTACGCGCTTGAACTTCGGTACATCTCTTATATACATTCGATCAGCTGATCTTATCAGTCAGCTGACTCAGGCTGTAACTTTGTATATATATTATTTTCAAACAATGAGATTAATTAGAATTGTTTATTAAATGGTACCTACTAATGATAAGAGCCTTAATGAATCCTGTTCACTTCAATCTTATAAGAAAGAAAGATCTTTTTAATAGACTTCATTTCACGAAAGTAGGTAATCAGAAAGGTGTAAAAAAGTCCTATCTTTAGTAAATTATAGTAATACCTTTTAGCGTATCTTGTAAAACCTCTTTACACATTCTAGTAGTCACACTAGTGGAATACTTCATACTCGGATGAGTGTTGATCTCGATCAACCACACGTCATAATCAGGGGTGATCATGAAATCTGCACCGTAGAGGTGAAACGAATTAGTCCTGTGATACATCTTGTCCTGGCTGACGAGGCAAGCAGCGATTATGGCTTCCTGCATTTTGTGCTTAATACCAGGCCAGACCGTAGAGCTGTCTCTATCGCTATAATAATAAAATATTATTAAGTTAAAACATTTTAAAATGGTGAATAAGGTCATAATAGACACATCACTGCTTTAGTTTTATAGTGACACATCTGACTAAAAGAAAGTTTTTATTTTGAACTGGACGTATTCAAAAGATAGGGCCGTAAACAGAGGTTCCTTTCTCTAATAGAGTGGTCATACTGAATTTGCCCATGCCAGCAGGCTCATCACAAAGTAATAATAAAAAACTCTTTCTGACAGATGTGCCACTAGTTAAATTAAAGCAGCAATATCTCCTGCTAGTGATTGTAAATAATAAATATGATAAAATTTTTAATGCAACACTTTCATTTAGAATAAAATATAAGGGGAAATAAAATGTGTCCTCTTCAAGGACACATCGGTTAAATCGGTCTCAAGACCGGGACTGTGTAGTTACGGTTACTATACGTCTTTTACTTAACGCTGCTCTATGGTGCGCCACTAATGAGACACCTCTACTAAACAACACTAACCAAACTACATAGTTTCCAGAACTCCCTCCTGAGGCGAATAGTACGAGGAACTTCACTCCAGCGGGCCAGGAACATAGAAATATATGAAGAGCTCCAACTCCCGACTATTTTTTTTTTTTTTTTTTTTTCCCCCTTCCTGGCATTGCTGCCATACGGGGTTCGGCAACAGTGGGGTAGTGCGTTAGGGTTGCGCATGCCACTGCTGCCAATAAACATCTTTTTTTTTTTTTTAAACTTTATTTTCATATATCGCATACAAAATTATTTGGTGGAACCATTTAATTTTAGTGTACAATAATTATTTTTAAAAAC
>NW_027108878.1:93414-102822 GCF_000696795.3 Halyomorpha halys | reverse complement strand
CTTCATCTCTGCACTCCTGGTACCTGCGCCTGGCCCTATAGTACTCTCTCTTCAGTGCGTCAGGGCCGGCGTCCTCCATGGGACCGGACGTGCTCTCGCCCTGCGGCGCTGAAGGGTAATATTGGCCGCTTGGGTGATGGCGCCGGTCAGGGTTGCCACTCTGTGGTCAATTCCTGACTCTTCCTCCATTGGCGCCACCTCCTCCCATTCTCTATCCACCAATATCCCCTCCAGTTCACTAGAGAAGGCTCTCCAGTTCGCCGATTGGGTCACAAAGCCCCTTTCCTCCTCATGGGCTCCGCCTTCCTCCTCCACTACACTGAAGGCTATGACCCGGTGGTCGGAGCTCGTGTCAGACCTTAGGGCCCAGTCAGCTATTCGCCTCGCCATGGGAGCCGTGGCCAGTGTCACGTCTATCCAACTCTGGCCCCTCGCACCCACGAATGTGGGGTCAGAGGGCTCATTCATAACGACGAGCTGACACCTAGCCGCACTCTCTTCTATCAGTCTCCCTCTGGCGTGTATGCTAACCGAACCCTAGGCCGTGCTCCTCGAGTTGGTGTCGGAACAGACTACCGCATTACAGTACTTGAGTACGACAGCCTCCACAGCAGCGATACTATCGTTGATGTCTTCGTTGTTCCTTCTAGGTGGCATGCACGACGAAACAAGGGCGAAGGAGATCCTTCCCCACCTCACGTAACATGCCACCTGATCTGCCGTGGTGAATTGCTTCAGTTCCATAACGTCGAGGGAGGGATTAACTATCACGATCGCCGTTCTAGGCCTCCTCTCACCAATGCCCAAATCGACCACCCTCGACGCCACACAAAACCCTGTAACCACATTGTTGCGACAACATGGTTCCTGGATTACCATGATGTTGACCTTTCGGGCGAGAGTCCTAAGTTCGTCCGCGACCACTCGTCTTGGGCCCGGAACCGCCCTATACACCTCTTCATCCTCGCTTGAGTCCTCTGTCATGTTCCTGCCCCGGCATATGGGGTTGTCACTCCCTTTCAGGTGCATTGGAGCCGGGGCAGCGTCATGACATTTTGGTGGCTCCTGTTTACTTTTGGTGTCTTGCCGCTTGGTTGGTGTCTTCTTACGTGGTTTGGTCTCGCTGACCCTTTCAGAGGTAGGAGACACCTCACTCCCACGTCTGGGTATGAGTTCTGGCAACTCCCGACTGTGCCAGAATTCATAGACCGTAGGCACATCAAATTCTTTGATGGGCTGAAAGCCTGTGCCAATCCACTGTTCCGTGAAATCACCCCTCTACCAAGATCTGGGAGGTGGCAGAGCACTGTTCCCTTGGTCGATGTTCTCGCCTCGGGAGGGACTTCTGGCTCTACAGCCTGAAGTCATCACTTCATCAACGCCAGCTGGAATAGCCTCTCCCTATTCCTAGTAAGCTCACGGCGTCATGCTGATCATCGATGACACCGCCTTCAGCGGACCCGCCAGCCTTTCTTATAATGCCACACTGGCAAAACAAGATGTATTATTTCGCCTACCTATATACATTCTTATTTTTTTCTAGGAGGTCAGAGAAATAAAAAAAAAAAAAAAAAGTCTTTTACTTAAGAGGCCAGTCCTTTGTTTCACTGCTATCCTATTGAGAAAATAAAAAACGTCTGAGAGGTATCAAAATTAATGTTATTTAAATCTTTGTAATGTGTGGGTAAATGTAATAATTAGGACTTTAAAATTTTAATATTATTGTAGGCTACTATTTTTGTAATAGATATTATAAACTTATAATATTAACAATATTACGGAATTTATTCATTTTCTTCTATATGTCCTTTACTCCCCCTGCTCAAAAAAAAAAATAAAACATAGTATTAGTAGTAAACTCCAAGGATTTCATTTGTGGCATTGAATACTTGAGGAAAACACAAGATGGAAGTCAGGTTTTCAATTTTTGAGAGTATCAAAACGTTATACTGGTTTTTAAAATTATCAATTTTAAAGAAATTATGACTATACAAAGAAAAACACATAAGTTATAGTATATTCTAGGATTCAATGTTTATTACATATAATGTTACCTTAATTTCAGTTGTACATAATTTGTCTTTTGAGTTGATTTCAAGAATCTTTTAGAGCTACTTATATTAGTTATAAAGTTATTTAGTTATATAGCTAAAAAATTCATAATACTTATGAAAAACAGAGCATACATATATACAAATACCTTAGATATGTTTGAAATGTTGAATCAGCCCACATGTTGTCTTCTGGAAGTTGAGGATTCCGAATACCATTTTTGTATTTATACTGAATTGAGTTGTTACACAAGTGTACTGACTCATGCACGTTGGTGAGACTGAACTGCTGAGAGCAAAATCGAAGGTAGCATTCACTGTTGATTTTATACTTCATGAGTTATTTTTACTTATTAATATCAATCACCAAAGTTAACATTAAATGCACTTACTTATACATCCATATAACCAAAGGGTATACACTGGTAATTAGAAACCATTGTCTCACGTCAAATTTTGTCTGGTAAATCAGCAGTGGATTCTCTAAAAAGTTGTCTTTATTTTTTATCAGAAAATTAAAAGTAACAATAATAAAAAAAAGAACATAAGTATTAATATTCACTTCCTAAAAAGAATTATGTTATAACATCTATACATGATTTTTTATTTTGTGTATATATAAAATATGTGTAATTTCAAATAATGTTAACCAATATTTATCAGGCTCCTTATCTAAAGACTTCACCCGATCTTTTTCTTCATTGTCTTCTGTTTAGTACATTATTTAGCACATCCCCTTTACATAACTTTAACCTCCAATTGGCAAGAGAAAAGGATCCTTTTTTTTTATACTTATAGAAATTATTTGTAGTCTTCCTATTCCACCATAAGTTTTCCCTTCAGTACGAAATTAAAACGTTATACTACTATAATGTAATTTTTTTTCAAGAACAAAGGCCTTTGTTCTCGGAGAAATCAAAGGATTATTCTCCAGCCTTTGTCTTGGGGATACTTATGGATTATTCATATCAGGTACTAAATATTATTAACTTTAATCAGTGTACAACATGTAAAGTATGGTATATCCATAGTGTGGTTCTACCATAGACTATAATTAGTGCAACATTAGGCTAAAAAACTCCGTTCCGCTGTGTTCACTAAGTGTTCCGTTTAAATATTGAACATTCGTTACAAACCGTAACTTTCAATGACTATAAAAGCAAGTAATTAAAATTGTGAAATCAGTGAAATGCCCCGAACTTTTTGATTTGTCGTCGGCCTATATACTCCGGCACAGTGGGGAGTTGGAGCTCTTCTAGGATGACTCTGTTCTTCGCTCCCTCGAGCGTGGTTTCCCGGACAATCTTTCAGAGGACAGATCCCTGGAAGCCCTACAGTCGATTCAATGTGGTTTTGTAGAGGTGTCTCATAAGTGGGGCACCGTGGAGCAAGATAGGTCGTATGACGGATTTATAAATCTGCAGTTTCAGTCATGATCGTTGTACGGGTCGGCGGGAGCTTTTTGAGTCCTGCACCCACCACCACCTGCGGGGTACCTCAGAGGTCGGTGCTAGGACCAATATTATTTGTGCTCTTCACAGCTCCAGTGGTATCAATACAGCATCCGAAGGGGGTGGTTGCTGCATATACGGATGATATCGGCATCTACGCCTCCAGAGTTCCATAAGGGGCGGTCCTGTCTCCCTTCCTCTTCCTCGTATACTGCGGATGTCATGAGACAAAACTAGAACATTGCAACAATTGCCGCTTTCGTAGTTGACACCGCGATTTATAGTAGCAGCACCAGCGCCCAGAATGCCCACAAGCGGGCGAAGAAAACATGCCAGGAGATAAGTTGAAAAACTACATCATCCAGATAACCCGGCAAAAACAGATTGCATAATGTTGAGGGGAGAAACCAGACTACCTTGCATGCTCCAAGTGGCATATACCGCACTAAGACCTTCAAAATCCATAGTATATCTGGGCATCAATTTGGATCGCTACATGAAAATCAAACGAGTCCACCTCAGATCATACCGGCTCAAATTTCAAATATATAAAAGTATACTGACACCAGCACTCCTGAATGGTGCTCCGCTCTTCACCCATCTCTGAGAAGGGACACAGCGCCATCTATAACGATTCCAGGAGACTGTGTTGCGGAAGATTGTACGGCCAACATCGGTAAACAAGACGGAACAACTCCACTGTGCTTGAATTCATCCAACGAAGGTACATAAAGTTCTTCGACTCACACCAAATAAGTCCACTGTTCAGGACCTTTACACCAGTGCCCCCTCCGGTGCGTTGGCAACAAACAAGGATCCTGTAGAAATCATAAACGACGTACCAGGTCACGTATTTAGGTATTAAATTTTTAGGTTGAGTTTCAAATAAATTTTAAAAGCAATGTGTGCCTCAGCACATTATAAATTTCATAGAGCGCCTACTACAACAAAATTACAACCCCAGAAACTCCTTAAAATGTAGGCCACTAATGAAGAACGAGACAGTGTGGAAATCGAAATATATATTGGTATTTATAACTTACGAGCACTTGGACTGAAAGGCTTGAAGAAAAATGAAAAGAGGGAACAGAATTAAACCGCACGCTTACTAGAAAGATACTGCTTTATTATCTCTATGATGCTTCTTATAGACATTATTGAGGTTAGGATTAGTGTTGTATACAGGCCTTGTCCAACCATAACTCCCCCTACCAGTTTATGAACATGCCTCATAAACTCCAAAAAGATAACAAAACAAAACACAAAAAAAAAAACTAAAGACAAACTAATATATACACAAAAAACGAAAACTAAAAAAATACACTTTTTATCAACTAAAATTAACACTTGAACAATTTAAAAACTAATAAAACTTGTCACTCCGTTCTTCTTACCATAAAACTTATAAACACTAGCGATAAAACTTATGTATGCAAAAAAAAACTTTTACATAGATGAGAAAACTCCAGATCCTATTGACTATTCATTATGGGGAACTTTAGTTGTTCTATGTGGACCGTCCTTCGTTTTTTTGGTTCTTTAATACTCTCTATTGTTACTATATTGTGCTCTCTAATTATAATCACCCTGAATGGCCCCTCATACCTTTGCGGTTCCTTACCCCTGTTAGAGCTCACTCTACGGTAAACCACTGTCCCAATACCAATTTTCCCCACAATGTCACGTACACCCTCGTTATGTCGCGCCACGCGTTTGGCTTTTTCCTTTTTGATTATCTCTCTCACTTTGTCCCACGTTTTTCTCAGTGCCATCCCGTTACCGACGATCTCCTCTCCGTCCATCACCATGTTTCTATAATCGCGTTCGCGCCCTCTAAGTCCGAACAGAATTTCGAATGGAGCGAATCCCGTTACCGTATGCACGGAGTGGTTATAGGCTGCTATAGCTCTTATCGTAGCCTCGTCTGGTTCCAGGCCCTTATCTATCACTTTGCTAAAGAGGTCAATCACCGTAACCCACTTGTAGCCTCTCCAGGTGAAAGTGTCTATTTGTAATTCTACTAACGGTGTGTTCGCCGTCGGTGTCTCCTCTTGTGTCGCCTTGGGTGGGTGTCGGTCGTATTTGGTGCTGAGGTACACCTCACAGTTGCCGATTATCCCCTGAATCGTTTTCCGCATATTCCACCAGAAATATTTCCGTCGCAGGGCTTGGTAGGTCTCATTCAAGCCTCGGTGATTGGTCTTCCCTTGGTGGTATGCCAATGTGACCTCCCTCTGTTGATCTCTGTCCTGAACGGTTTCCACCATTATTAGGCAACGAACGAAGTTTCGATCCATTCCGATTTTCTCCAATCTCCATAGGCGTTTCATCTTCTCCCAAACCACTCCATTCCGTATAGATGATATCATGTTCGCCCCGGTTTGGATGCATCTTTCAGCGCTCGGCAGATCTCATCATTCCTGACACCCGGTGTCGACCAAATAGTGGTGATCGAGGTCTTTTCATATTCAGCGAAGTCCATCTTCTGGATCCGGAAGTTCTAGTCTTCCAAATTATTTGGTGTGATTTATCGTTCACCACCTCCTCTAGCTTTTCCATCTCCGTTTGTATTCCCTCAGTGGATCTTTCGTTCTCGGATGATGGCCCATGGTCGTTACCCGTCGTGCTTTGCGTTTCTTCTTCCCCTGGCGTCCATTCTCGCAAAAACTGTCTCGCCTCTCCTAACGTCTGTGGTTGTTCCTCGTCTATTGCATTTACGGTGATCGCGCGGGATAACCAGTCAGCGACTACATTTTCTTTTCCTGGTTTGTACTGGATTACGATGTTGTACTGGTTGAGCAGTTCCTTCCATCTGGTGACCCTAGCTGAGGACTCTTTAAGCTTTCCAACCCATTGAAGCGGTCTGTGATCTGTATGTACCCGGAATTTCCTCCCGAAAACATAGGGGAGAAAATGTTCTACCGCCCACACAATACCTAACAGTTCTCGCTCAAGTGCGCTGTACCTTGTCTCAGCATCTGTTAACCGCCTGCTAGCGTACGCCACCGGTCGCTCTCCACCCTCACAATCCTGCGACAGTACCGCCCCCAACGCGTACTCACTTGCGTCCGTGGTGATGATAAATGTATGTTCAAAGTCCGGGAATGCCAACACCGGTTCCTTCTGAAGCGCCTCCATGCATTTTCTAATGTTTTCCACCATATTGGGCGTCACCTGCACCCTATTTCCCTTTTTCAGAAGGTTGTTCATGGGTACCGGATACCTGGCCATCGCCCGTACGAACCGTCTATAGTAATTCAGAGCGCCCAACAATCTCCTGATTCCCTTAGCATCTGTTGGAATCGCCATTTTCCTGATCGCTTCTACCTTATTTGCGTCTGGCCTGACTCCCTGTTCCGATATTGTGCGTCCCAAAAAATTTATCTGATTTCTACCCAATATCGATTTATCGCACGATAACTTTAACCCGAATTTCCGGATCTGTTCGAACAACTTGCGCAAGTGGGACACATGTTCTTCCTCCGTTTTTCTAAAAACGAGCAGGTCGTCCATGTATACCTGGCACATGGACTCGTCGGTTCCCCGTAAAAATTCGTCCATCAATCGTTGGAAGGTAATTGGGGCATTCTTCAGTCCGAAGGGCATCTTCGTAAATTCGTAATGCCCCCTTTCGAATGTAAAAGCTGTCTTGTGCTGATCCTCCGGGTGCATCTTGATTTAGTGGTAGCCGTCCTTCAGATCTAAAGTACTAAAGTTCGTTGCCCCATCCAGTCTATCTAAGATATCTTCTAGTCGCGGTATCGGGCATCTCTCGTCTACCGTGTTCTCATTAAGGCCCCGGTAATCAATTACTACCCTATATTTTTCTCCCTTGTCTCCCGGCGTGCCCTTCTTCCGCACTGCCCATAGGGGGCTGTTGTATGGGGAGGTACTATCTATGATGATACCCTGTTTTTTCAGGTTATCTAACTCTTCCCGAATATGCTGTCTAAGCGCTCCTCTCTTTTACGTAAGTAATTTCATCTTGTTTCAGGGGGATTTAGTGCATTGTTTGTCCAGTCACCCACAGTAACTCTCCCTCCTTGAAGGAAATATCTGCATATTTGTCCTTTATTTCCTGTCTCCAATTACTCCCCCCTCCTTGGTTCGCACCTATCCGTTTGGCTTCTCTCTTTCGAAGCTCGAGACACCGATATCTCCTCTTCCTCAACCGAATCGTCCACAGGCCCTTGTTATTCCTAATCCCCGCACTTGCCTTTCCCAATAGATCGCAACCTATAATAGCCTGATATTGACGGTGTATTTTCTCCACGATAGTAACCCTCAATACCCCTTCTTCGATCCCCCATTCCCGTAAATCAATGCCCGCCTCCCCTTCTACTCTACAGGGCCCACCCAGGGTGATTAATTGACAATGACATACCTGAAGTTTTCTCTCACCGCCGCTCAGGTTCCTCAGCGCCTCCCGGCACAGGATGGTGTGGGAGCTCCCCGTGTCCACGAGGCATCTCACGCCGCTCACCTTGATGATAGGCAGACCGCTGATCTCTCCTTCGATATTGAAAACCTCTAATGCGTGGCCGCCCCTCTCCTGGCACCCAACTCAACTCTCTTGCCTTGGTCTCCTTCCCTCACTTACTCGGCGCCATCTGCTGCTTGGAGGTTTATTGCTCCGTCCTCCTCTTCCTTCCCCCTCTGTTCCTGAGGCCTGAAGTTTCACTAGAAGACTCACTAGGTCTATAGTCCTCCCGTCTTTTCCGCCGTATCCGCTGGAAATTTATTTCCATCGGTTCCCCTGGTCCCGTCTCTGCCCTTTTGTACATATAAGGGCACTGTCGTGCTATATGGCCTTCATTGCCGCACTCAAAGCACCTAGTGAGGGGGGGGGCATTGGGCCACCAGGTGTCCTACTTTTCCGCACCTATGGCACTTCCTGTCTTCTTTCCCTCCTCCATTACGTATTCTGCCCTGGTTCGGCCGCCTTTCTCTACCCGCGCCTCTATCTTTACCACTATCCTTGGGTTCTCTTCTCTTCCATGATGTTGATGGATTCCTTGTGTGGTGGTACGGTACTCTGTTCCATCCTCCATCATCGACATCCATCCTTGCATCCTCCTCTCTAGCGCTCGCGTCGATCATGTCTTGAGCACATTCCACGAAAGTGCGGTCCCGTGGTAAACCTTCTCTTTTATTCGTCTCCTTAGCTAGTTGCACCTTCATTATGGAATCGATAAAATTCATCTTCCAACTGACAACATCTGCTCCAAGAGTCTCTCTCATCTTTTCTGTGGTCAGATTAAACTGTCCTAACAGCGTGGCTGCGTACTGTCCGTTATACTTGCCTTGCTTTCTCCTCTCCCGCAGCATGTAGAAAATGTCTTCCTCCGGGGACCATCTGCCTACTCCATAGGCCTTCTTTAATCTTTCCTTCACTACTGGCCATGCTGTTTCCTCATCTGCCTGATTATGATTCAAAACATTTCGCTTGACCCGGCATATGAGTGCTGCCTTGAGGGAAATCGCGTCATTGTTGTCCAGCAATTCCTCTGAGACCTTGGCTGCCAACCTCTCCATGATGCGATCTTCACCTTTAATAAAGTGATTTAACTCACCAATTTCGCCTGAGAACCGCTCCAAGTCTGAGATGGCTTTTATAATATCCTGAGAGGTCACTGCTCTCACTTTCGTTTAAGCCAACATATTGGCGTGAGCAGCCGCGATAGTGGTCTCTGGTAGTGGGGGTAGCGCTGGAACCGCCGCAGGAACTCCAGGAGCCTGTTGCGCCACCGGGATCTGTAGCACTGGCTGCCTCAATGCGGGCTGTTGTGGTGGCTGACCATCAACATTAACCATCTTGTTCAGTAAAAAGATAAGAAAGCCGGAGGAAAAAAGAAAAAGAAAAAAAAATCCCGGATGTGAGAACAGTAAAAAAAAAAAAATATATA
>NW_027108878.1:88014-93114 GCF_000696795.3 Halyomorpha halys | reverse complement strand
GTTAGGATTAGTGTTGTATACAGGCCTATAACTTATACATTTAAGTAATAGCAGACAATTTTCTGAAATAGGAGTCATGAAAGAAACAGAATAAGTAATAACTTTGATGATCATTATAACTCATGATTTATTTTAAAATTATTGCAGTTAATTCAGAGTATAATAATGAAACAAAAAATTAAATCAGTTAATATTGTGTATTTATATTGGTTAAAAATTGGTATTAAAGCCTATATATGTATATAGATTAACTTAGGGAGAGGAGGCAAAACCTACGCTACACGTACAACTAATACACTACAACTTAAAGTTTTTGCGCAATACTTTGATCCCTGCATTATCATGCAAAAAAATTATTATAAAAATATTTACCAATGTATTTCTGGATAACGTAGGAATTGGTCGGTTTGCAATATTGTTGGATCTCATTTAGCCTTTTGAATACCTTCACACCTCGTCCGCAACTACCGTTGGAGGGTTTTACTATCCAGAGATTCCTATGACCATCATGTTTTGTGTCAGGGAAGTACTTCTCAAAAATTGCCGATAATTTTTCACAAGCATACGTTAACTTCTGCAATGATTTAGAAATACTATTAAGTAAAATCATTTTATCATCATTTTAAAAAAAATAATTAATTAAAATTCAGCGGATGAATTATTATATTTGAAGGTTATGAACTGAAGTGGTGACACCTCTGACAAGGGTACCAAGCGCAATAGATATGTAGTTCAGCCAAGCACTGGACTTCACTCTTTTGGTGATTCTTCTATTATCTCGTAAATGTTCATAAGGTAATTCTTAATAACTAGAAAATTCTTGGTACCCTTTTTAGTATATTAAAACAAATAAGAAGTATGTTAAGAGTTTAAAGATACTATATATTAATAAGCTGGCCAATAATCCATGACAAAAAAAAAAATTCGAAGTATTATTTATTTATTTACAAAGGATTTTGGGGTCATGTTTGCCCAGTAGTGATCAAATTTTGTTTGGTAGTTGGTTTTCTTTTAGAAATGATATTAAATAGTGCTACGGCGGGTAAAGGTTGAAGAAGAACCTTTGCAAGCACAAACCGTAAAGGTCATAAAAAAAAAAAAAATAACTGCTAAGTGGAATTTTTAAAATTTAACATAATAAAATGAAAATCTTTAAAAATAAAATTTATATTAAACAAAAAAAAAGGAATGTAATAAAACTTAAGTAACTATTACAAAATTTAAAATCAGGTTAAACAAAAGAAAAGAAAAATTAATTAACTTGATTTAAATCAAACTAGAATTCTTCTTAAAATTAAAATGATTTAGTGTCATTAGTGACAAAAAAAAGTCTATATATCACTGTCTATATGACTGTGATGGAGCCCCCGCTGATGGTAGATTCTTGTTCTCCTGGAGGAAAATTGTACAACCTTGTAAAATGTAAAAGTACGTCCGTCCGCCGTGACAAGATGAGTAGAACGACTGAGTTGCTGTATAGAGATAAATATGCCTGAGCCGAATGTACACAATGACTGTAATCTTAAGGTATTATTTATATATCTGTAGCATAAATAATAACAAAATAGATAGCGTGCTTAAAGAGATAATAAATACATTTATTCATTGTATTAAATCTACATAATTAATTATTAAAAATATGTTGGCCGCAACAAGGAGCTTATGGAACTATGAAGCAACTCCTAGTAACTGCTTAAAATATTTCGTTCGCTTTGATTGTTGTAGATATTACATACCCCTTATTGTTACTAGGATGAGCTCACATAGTTTTCCTAATGAGAAGACTTCAGCTGCTTGATTAAAGATAATCAGTTGGTCTTCCTTATCACTCTCTCACTCTCTCAGCCATTCTATTTGCTATCTCGTTGCCTATCATGCCATGACTTGATAGCCTTGAGAAATGAACTAAACAACTCAATCAATGTATTGAGTGTATGTAAGGTCTCACATATCGAACTGCCAGTATTGCAACAACAATTTAACATTTAACAATGATCACGTTTCACATCACACTTAGCTAGAATTAAACCCAGATATTTCAAAAACCCTTGGAGCCGATGATAAAACCATTAAATTAATGTTTCAGTTTTTAAAACCAAAAGGTTTACTGACAAAAATATAACATTGAATTTGCTGACTTCATACGGCTATTTGAATGTTTGTGGAAAGAGAATGTTAAATAACTTCCATTCAGATTGGCTAATTTGGTATTTCTCCATATCCTGCCTGTGAATCATCGAACAACAACGTGAGATTAGGCAATCCCTTCCAGATCGATGTTAGATGTTATGACGACGGTTAAAATACAATAGTATGAGGGGTAGGAACATTTTATATATAAAATCAAAACAAACGACAGAATCAAAAAGAAAGTTGATGAGATCGATTGTTGAAATATAATGTAGTCGCCATCTCTTGATTGGCAAATCTAGAGGTTTTTGATACATTGAAAAGGTCTAATGTCTAATAGAAGTAGTTGATGATCAACGATCCGTGGCACATTTTTTTCTACCAGTGCCTGCTTGAAGAGCGTCGGATATGAAAAACATACTTAAAGAGGATTTGATATTGTACACAACAGAATTAAAGTTTGCAAAGAAAGAATCTGTCATATGCAAATTTTTACTATGTAAAATATCTTGAAATTCTAATTATATTAACATCTTGAATTTCGGGGAAAAGAAACGAAAATTGAAGCGTTTAATTCAGTATCAGTAAATGTTAACTACATAAAAATTATTTGAAAGGAACAAAGATCAAGCAAACTTACTGGAATATTTATATTTTGGTGATTTATTTGAAACTTAGCGTCTTGATGGACGACGTCATAGAATCTATAAATAAATACATTCCAGTCCTCTTCACTTACAACACTGAAGTGCCACTCATCAATGTCGGCATGTTGGTGATAACGGATCATTTCAACTACTCTTTGGACTGCAAAGTCTACGCAATCCAACGGGACCTGGCACATAAAAATCATGATTGACTTTTTCCTTAAAAAAATAATTTGTATTAGTTGCAGTTATGTCATTTTACCGTTCCATCCTCGCCGAACAGCTGAACTCTGGAAGTAGGTTCCATGGAAGTTACAAATTTTCGCATGAGGGATATGCAAGCATTTATGCGATACTGTTTAGTAAAATATTTCATATCTTCAAGACATCTTACTTCGTAAGTCCTTGGTGTTTTAACATCAATGAACCCTTTTTGGTAAAGGAACGGAAATAAGTCTCTGATTGATGAAGCCAATGCTGTCTGAAATCATAATGTTTAGTAAGATTTTATTTATTCGAATCATAGTTTATGATTTAGGAATGGCAACTTTATTTAAATATTATCAATTAATCTTAAGTTTAGAAAATATTAATTTGAATCTCATATACATTTACATCTATGGGGGCAAATAGGATGAAAATCTTTTACTAGTCCAATATTTTCACAATAAGATTTGTAAAAACTACACGTGCTAGTGTGGTTGTTCAAGTAAAAGTTTAATTCATATCTTGTTTTTTTTTTAGTGCACAGTAAATTTACAACAATTATTTATTTTCTTAATTCGACAAGCATAAATTTACAAACTGAATATACACTAACTACACTATTGTAATAGGAAAGTCTGTGAGGTGAGGAGGACTCCCGGTATGAAAAACCTACGATAATACATATCTCCTGCTCTTGCGCTAAGAGCTTCTCCAGTGTTTAATTTTTTTGTAATATTCTTCAATTTATTGTGTTGTTGTTGATACCCAAACCTGAACTCTTTTCATCTCCTAATATTTTATGTAGTTTCATTCGTCTGTGAGATTTTACATACTTCAATTGAGGTGTCCGGTCATTAAACATGGTAACTAAATTTTTTCTATGAATCGCAATTCTTGGCACTTTGCCTTTTTAAAGAGTGATTTCGTAAATTGTTGAAAGAATGTTTAGGAAATTTGTTTTCTAGAGACAATAATATTGACATTAAGGTATGGTAAGTGACAACTGGTTTAAGGTAAAATATTGTAATTAACGTTGTAAAAGTTTTAATTTTTGCTGTTACCATATTTTATGATCGATCGCATCAATTATTGATAGTCTGATTCTTTGACTGTTTGATCGACTGATTCATTTCCTCATATTTTTCTCTATTTCTACGAAGTATTTTGTGTATATATTCGTAAATGCCTTCAAAAAAGATTGGGATTCTGTACGTTTAACAGTATTTTCCTCTTACACTTCATTATATAGTACAGACAGTTTTGCTCCAATAGCGGAGCAATTTGCGGTAAAATAGCAATGACAACTTTTTAAAAAACTAATAACTCCCACTTTAAATCTATATCCGGGAGCAATGATTACAGATCAAAGGAGAAAGTATTAAGGTATCTCAAAAGTTTCTTTCTCTTTCCAATATGAATAGCCTTATGGTTGTTTAAACATGTAGGTTTATTTGTTAGCCGTCTATGTAATCGGTTACAGACGTACCAGACCTCTTTTACAGTACGTTTCGTTTGTACCACAATCTCTTTTAAAACTTTCATCCAAAGCGTTAAACATAGGTAGCGAAAGGCGACATTTACGGTATGTTATTTCTTCATTGTTTAAAAAAGATAAGATAAAGATTTATTTTTATTTGAGTACACCAAACTTAGTTATAATTTAATTAGAAATCAGTATACTTTCAAGGCTTACTGGCATTTTTTTTATAAACTGATTTACCACGATTTTATGGAAGACCATCGCATTGTTCTCGAAAGGAGAAAAACAAACGTGTCATAGTTTTCGCAAGTTACATATCATAAAAAATCAGTGAAGACTAAAATGACTTTATTCTAACATATTTACTAGAACTACATGTTACTGTTACTCAGTCTCTATCTTCTAACTTATATCTTAGCTATCTAGTCTAGGAAATATATATGAAGACTTGGGAAGAGGGGGTAGGAGGAATAGTAAAATAGGAGAAGGGGTTTGGACCAATCAGAAAATTTAGGAAATATCTGGAAGGGGAAAAAAGGCGTGGTGAGAAGTTGGGAGGTCTGATTTCTAAGAAAGGGACCATGACCTAAGACTTTTGTGCACTGACTTACATATGTTAACCATAAAATAGTTTGA
>NW_027108878.1:73273-87769 GCF_000696795.3 Halyomorpha halys | reverse complement strand
GCAATTGTTTAAATTTATAATATTGGTTCCTTAACTCGCAGAAGACGAAATATTTCTCTATATATAAAAAAGAGCTGTCGAATCGTTTTCCACAATAAAGTATTGAATTACTGGACCAATTTGCGCACAGTTTTTTTTTAAATGTTCACTATGGGAAGATTTAAACATAATGAAATCCCCGGATTCTCCAGTGGAAAAATTGTTATGAACAAAATTTAGCGTAAGGTGGATAAATCAGGTGATTTTTCGAAAAAAGAAAAAATTAGGATTTTTTCAACTGGACTAATTCAAAGGATTCTTGTTTTTTTCCTTCGGTGACTATTTTTCAAATAATTGTACATAACTCCTCTTCATTTTATCCAATTCCTTCGTTAATAGAACAATTGGGAAGCTGAATGTTTGCTCTTTAGGACCACATTGATTAAACGTAGATTTATTGCCCTTATAGAGGTGAAATATGGGTTTCAAATTGGGAAAAACAAATCACATTTACACTTCGTCGTAAACCTGCCGACTGCCTCATAGTATACTTTAATAATGTGGCTCTTACCCCTGTAGAACAGATTCGTTATCTTGGATTACGTCTTGACAAACGACTAATCTGGAATCCTCACAAGACTGAAAAGACAGGAAACTGCCCGCAGATTCCGACTATTACAGCACTTACTAGACAAACGTTCTAAACTTCCAACTCATTACAAAAGACTGATCTACATGACAATAATAAGGCCCATCTAGACATACGGAGTTGAGATTTGGGGCTCCACTAAACCTTCGAATTCCTCTCGTATCCAATCTTTACAATCCAAAATCCTTCGTAAAATCCTCAATGCTCCTTATTTTGTTACTAATAAAACCATCCATAAAGACCTAAATGTTCCTTATGTAACCGATTCACTACTTCTACTTGTAACCGAGTTCTACTACTGGGCAGTTTCTCTACATCCTGTATCATATCATTATGTCATTATGATCAAATTTACTTGTTGTATTTTTTTTATACAGTTGTAAATATCAATAAATAAAAAAAAAATAATAAAGAAAAAAAATTCGTGTTATTTTATATTTTCGGTTCTAATTTGTTGAATTTGACCCGGTTTGTGCCAATTGATGCAGCTTACGAAGCCCTAAATGCATAGGACCCTCAAGGTATTCCTCATGTCTACACTGAACGCATCGGGATGGACAAGTATGTTACCAACAGTTCTTTCAGGCCTCCGATCGGCTGTGAGAGAGGACGTGGGATCCAGCGCTGCGGAAATGGTATTTACGCCTCCCTGGAGAGTTCTTCGAGGCATAAGGACGTCGGGAAGACTCCAAATCGACGCTGACGACCTTGCGACATCCCATCCAGACTCATCAATGGTTCCACACTTCACGACAACAAACACACAGACATTACAATACAAGTAAGACTAGAACACTCCTACAAAGTCACCTGCGTCTACCGCATCCCCAGTGTCAAACCGGACACACTCAATACCTTTTTTCACGATTCACTAACTGCACTAACTACACTAACTAGATTTTAGTGACAATCACCATCTACCATTACTCTATCAATTAGGCAAACACACAACACCAACCCCACATCATATACAACTTTCGGCAAGCCGACTGGAAACTCTACAAAACACACGTATACGACAACATACCCAACATTACAACACTCAACTCACCACAAAACATAAGTATGGCCATTGACATTCTACAACAAACCATACGAGACGCTGCAAATACATCAAACATCAATACCTACATTCACACCCACACCAATACACCTACGCACACCACCCCAACACATGCGCACTCTCATAAAACAACGCAATAACATCAAAAACTGCTAGTACAGGACTAAAGACCAGACCTACAGACCGATCATAAACAGTCTCACAAGACAAATAACATCCCTTATTTCGTAGTGGAAAACGTCTCTGTTGCATGAAGAACTACGCCGCACACTCTACGATCCCAAAAACTTCTGGAAACTAGTCCGAAGTCATAACACCAAATCGAAATCGGTGAAACTCCATCGAGGCGATGACCTCCTCCCGCAGATCAGGCAGACATTCTATCTGACTACTACCTACAACGTGACAATGCACGCACCGTCTCTGTATACCACCACCAATCCCAGACCGAAAACACACAAAACACCATTTTATATATATATTACACATATATAACTCCTGCTCTCGCCTCAGATATTTCCCAACGGAGTGGAAACATGCTATCGTTGTTCTACTCCTCAAGCCCAGAAAACAAGGAGGGGATCCGGTAGACTACTGGCCTATCAGTCTCCTCAATCATATCTCAAAAATTTATGAAAAGCTAGTCCTCATACACATCCGCAAACACTGCGACACACACGACGTCATCCCCCCGGAACAAACCGGGTTCTCGCGTGGTGTAAGCTGCTACCACAATGTGGCCAAGCTGCAAAGCGATGCAGTAAACAACCTAAATAGGAACCTTGCCACAGCCATGATCTCACTAGACTGTACACAGGCATTTGACTCTGTATCCCACTCCACACTAATCCAACAACTCAGGCTTCACCAATTCCCGGACCAACTGGTCGACATTATTGGGTCCTACAGTTCTCAGTCCGGATCAAAACTGAAATCTCCACTCCCAAGCCCGTTACTTGTGGCGTCCCCCAGGGTTCGGTCCTTGCGCCAGTTCTATTCAATATATACTGCCCACATATTCGGGACTAAATTTGACGATGCTGAAATATCTGCATATGCTGATGACATAGCCATATAGTCGGCAAGCATAAATGCAGACAAGGGCATGGACCAGGCCGCCGCAGCGGCCCAACTCATCGCTAACAAATTAGGAGACATAAACATTCACATCAATCCACAAAAAACAGACGCCATCATTTCATCTTTCACTGCACACATACAGAACAGAATACAAATCGTCAAATCAACATCATACCAACTCAAACACCTCATCTACTCACCAGGCCTGTCACTCAGACTCAAATTACTCATCTACAAAGAAATACTACGATCATCGCTCCTACACGGCGCACCACTACTACACTATCTCTACCCAACAGCCCTGAAATCACTACAACAATACCAAACAGTACACTACAGAAGATATGCGAGGGACATCTCTGGAAAGACGTAAAATGACACACATTCATAACGAACTACAGTTAAAAACAACACATCACACGGAGACACATTAAATTCTTTGACAGTCTCCCTGTTCCCTTCAATCCAGTATTCCAGTCTATTACTCCATCCCCCATCCTGCGAGGTGGCAGGGCAGGAAAGGTTCCAAAAACCCTATTAACATCACCTCATAACTCCATCTTCTGATGCACCCACTCCCCCTCCCCCACACTTCTTTTCGACTTCTGACTGTTTTTATTATTATTTCACCATTATCTATCGTCTTTATTAATTAATATTTTTATTTTTATATTATGTGATACAACACGAGGGGGCCCCTCACCTCCGGATTTAAAATAGCACCCTTTCAGAATGGATATCTCATGTGTACAGATAAACATAACAGGTAACCTTAAAATACCATAGATAGTGAAAGGTAAGATCCAATACAAATTACTTTTCTTTTCACAGTAATGCACTTATTAATTCACTTTTATTTCTGTTTTAGAGGGATCGGAAAAAAGAAAAAAGAAAAAAAGAAAAATAAAGTAAAGCCTAACATGCAGTTCACTTTGTATGCGGCCAATGGCACGCCCATTCCCATATGGAAGCATAGTCCAGAACCTCGATCTCGGTCTTCGGCGCAAAATTACATGGAGGTTCATTGTAGCAACCGTGATTCATCCAATCATAGGTGCAGATCTACTATATCACTATATTATTATGGTAGATCTCGCTGGATGTCAGCTGGTGGACCAGAAAATAGGATTGACGACACTTGGAAGATTAGCTAAGGTTACGGTACCCACTGTTTATTCAGTACCAACCGGTGAATGGTACACAGCCTTGCTACGCCAGTTCCATAGCGTTATACAACCAACATCCTTCGTCAAAGAGCCAAAGCACGACGTCGACTGTTAGGTTCTGCGCCAACGTCATTGGGAGGAGTGATGTGATGGCAAGATTATTATTATTATTATTATTATTGTTATTATTATTAGATCCAACGTCTTTAGCGGCACTAGTCGACGTTAGCAAAGAGACTGTTTTGTTATATGAATAATTATCAATGTTTTGTTATATATGACAAGTGTAAATATTGTTGTGTTGACAAATAAAGAGCGTAACTAAAGAGTCATCTTTATCGTTACAACAGGAACACGCTATAAAACTCTTTAAAAAATATTTTACCACACTTCGATATGGCAATGAGTCTCAGTTGTTTGAATTTAGTACTAATATTGAAGCACAGTTAGGGGTGCTATTCAAAAACTATTTATGTAACTAAATATTTATGTTACTTATGATTATTTTTATTTACCTTAATTAAACCACTGCAAAGTTTGGTTGAGTAATATTAAAGTTATTTATATTTTGTAATAAGAACTTCTGTTTCCTCCTTTCTAGTATTTATTGGTTAAATGTATGTTACCAAACCATAATAATAAAGTATCTCTAAATGTTTAGTTTTAACTAAATACATTAGTTTATAAGAAAATATCAATTGTGTTCATTGAATCTATATGCATCATCAAATATAGCCATAGCGAAGCATTGCCGGGTCAACTTATTTATAAAAGGTGAGTTATAATATTTCTCATGGATAAACTCAACTATAGAAGTCAGACAAATAGGTTCATTTAAAAAGAAATATCTTTTCAATTGGATTGTAAAATACTGATAATTTAGGAAATTGAATTCACCAAAAACAAAGGGTAGTATGGTATTTAATACCTTAGGACTTCTCTTGAATCGTCAGAGAATAAAATAATCGATTTCGTAAATCAACAAGAAGGAAAAGGAGATTGATCTTTGAAATATATTTGATCAAATATTCGCAAACCTAAATCGGAAGGAAGATACACTATGTGGATATAGTAACTTTGCATTAAATGAATAGAATTGCTGTAAGGTTAAGTTCAAGCTCGAATGTAACTGCCAAGATTTCTTCAAAAACTATCAGATGACAATATTCTCATTTAATAAGTTAATAAGAAAGGAGTAATATCCGACGTCTAGGATTACCATAAAGTTTATTTTAATTATTTCCAAGAAAAGCATTAATACTTGCTTTACAACCAATTGCACTTCTTTGATATAGGTTCTGTCCGTACTGTGATCCTGAAGTAGTCTGCATTTTAAATTAATCTAGGTATGATAATGTCTTCAATTTTTTTTATGCATTCCAAATTATAGTGTTTCTGTGTTTTTTGTTGTATTTTGTAACGATGTAAACTTTTATTAGTGTTAGATGTGATATTGATATTTAACACATGTTTAATGCTATATCTTTGAATATCGATCGTAGGCAATGAAATCTAGCCACTACTAGATTATCGGGATGAAGTTACGTGTTTTTCTTGTATAATATCGATACGCTATCAGCCTGAAAATTAAGATCAATTTAACGGCATTAAAATTATAAAAGGGATTTTTATAAGGAAAATAGTATTTTTTTTGTTTTTATTTAATGCACTAACCTTTAAACGTCTCTCTGCTTTGTTTAGTTTCCTCTCTTCTAAATGAGCTGTAGGGTTTTCTACATCTATCTTTTTGCGAATAGTTTTCGTAGTAATTTTGTTCATATCGATGTGTTAATTGCAAAGCGAAAATCTTTATTTTTTTCAAATTCGTTTTATAATTTAGATAATTATAGTTGAGTATTTATATGAATGTAGTGTGAATTTAGGAATTATTAAGAAATATTTTTTATGAATATTAAACATATGGCAGTGAAGTTTGTAAAATCTATATTATAGATGAAGAAAATCATGGATGCATGAAAATGTCTCATTGTTTCTTCTGTGACGTTTTCATGGTGAAGAGACTTTTTAAGGTTTTATTTTGACTCCGGTCCCATTTATATATTTTCAAAATCAATTAATAGGTGTGCCCTTAAGGGCCTCCTCTCGTTCCTTTCTTTACCTCGTGTTTAATAATTAAATATGAGCCGTATTGGTAATTACGAATTCATTGGAAATTTGCCGCTGTTTTTACATTGCTGGTTGTATTGTTAGGATGTTCGATAATTCGATTGTACACTTTCTATCGACCCGATATAATGCTTGTTTCTGCAAAAATTCCACTAAAATGAATATCAATTAGGTTATTAGCCGGTGTTGTAATGGCACTGCTTCACCTTCTAATACTTATTTTCGATCTCCAAAAAGCCCTTATTCCATATTATGTTTACAAAATTTGTATTTCTACAATGGTACTGGTACAACATGTCGTTGGCTCAACTTCAGTAGTAACATTTCATACTTCTTGATCTTTCTGTAGCTTGAAGCGATAGCAATTAATTTCCATTTCTGAATTTTTTTTTAGAGGAAATTCTGACTGTTATGATTTACTTTTTCAAGTAAAAATAAACAATGGGCTTAGAAAATCATGTAACTAATGGTTTTTCTAGACCAAAACAGCATCTAATGTGCCCATCTTCATTTTTTGAAACCTTCAGTTTCTAGTTTTTAAATTCAGATAGCAAAATATAAAATTTGAACATTGGTTATTGCTGCTCCAAGCGAGAAATTCATCTCAAATAGTACTAAAATCATTAACCTAAGCTAAGCTTGAATGTAAAGTTTGGTTTTATAAATGTGAGGACTCGTATAACCGTAAATTGACTCTGATCTAAAATAAATATCCATTCAAAATTCTCTGTCTTATGATTTAATAATAACTTATAATCAAAAAATATATTAGATTCAAATGTTACAGATCATAAGTTAGTCTTACCTTTGAAAAATAGTAACTTGAAGATGGAATCCTGCTGACGATTACGTTGTTGTTGATGAGTGACCAGTTGATGAAGCCGTTGACCCAGATGAACTTTACTGGATCCGTTGCTAGCATTCTGCTCAGCGTCCTGTCACCAGATGGCAGTCCCTGGAGGCAGCGGATCAGCTGTGACCTCTCTTCTGGTCCGCCTTCGAGCAGGGAGACCGCACTAGTGATTATGTCATACAACCCCATGATATTGTATATGATGTTCCTAACGTCTTATAACTTGAAGTTTATTAAATAGTATTTACATTGTTGAAAACGATTTTGACTCCTCCCAAAATAAATATTAATGAAAATAAGTTTGTGATAGGGTTGCTTAGCAACGAAATGAGTGCCTAGATTGTAAACAGTGCTTTCGGGTAGTGCTGCCGATTCTCGAGTATTTTTCACCAAATAGTCGAGTAAAATGTATTCACGTATGGTGTGGTCCTTTGACTAGTTTTTTTAGTTAATCATGGGAGACTTTTTCCATTTCTAACCAGTTATTATTGTTCCTTAGATATTGAATTTTAGATATAGAAATGGAGTTTCTTTTTTAATACTCTGGATTGATTGATTTTTGAGGCATGGAGTGATTATAATTTTTGGGGCCTGGGTCTGATTATTTTTGGTCCTAGAGCTGATACAATTTTATGTTTAAGGGGAAAATATATAATGTTAGTCAACTAACGTTACTTGTACTATCTGTCAACTATCAAGCCAGACCCAGAGAAATAGTACTGTCACGACAGTAAAACTGTCGTGAAAATAAATACTATAATGACTGTAACTATCAAACAGTTACACCGTGGAATTGGCTGCGACTTTTGCTGATATAACTGTGCGATACTTCACTGTCAAGGCTTATGCGTGTGATAGTTAATGTGACAGTTGCTTCACTTTCATTAATCGTACTATCAACTATAACGTAAGGGCTAGTGCGACAGTACAATCATACAGTTGCAATCATGAATACTTCACTGATTCTCCAAGAGCGGGTACTGTGGCGTGAATTTGTCGGGCAAGACGGGTATTTTCAAGGTGTTGAGTAGGTATATTTTGGTCGGGAGAATCGACAGCACTTGTTGTGAAATTCCCCCACAAAAGCTCTACCCCTACACGGTGAATCGGGATGGCAGCCAGTTGTACTGATAGTAGAGGGGTCTTCATAACTTAAATCTCTTGCGTCTGACTTTTGAATGAAGACTGTCACTCGGACTAATAAGGTACTAAGAACTTTAGTGCAGTTGCTAGGGTTGTTCCAACACAAATTTTGACAATCAACTAACTTGTGGGCGAATGGGCATAACGTTTTTTTCTGTTTCACAATCTGTATCGTGTATTTGTCCGCTAATTCGATGTGTTACTTTTCTGGCTATCCGGTTCTCTAATGGGGTGGGTGTTCTATAAGGAAGGTATCGTGCTCAGCAATCTACGGTATACTCGAGATGCAGGTGGCATGCAGGGTATTATATTTATGAAACCAAGTTTTTGAGCATGAGATGACTAAGTTAATTTCGTGTACTTTGAGAAAAAGCTGATTTTAATTTATTGAAGTGCTCGTGAATAAAAATATGTTGATTATAATATAATATTGATTTATATGAAATAAAATTGAGAATAAGTTAAAATTGTTATACTGACTTAATTTTTTTATTTAATTTACCACCCAAATTACAGTATACTATCATGATTTAAACTTAACGTGTTTACACTCCAGTTATCTCCTACTCTCTTGGCTTCTCTTTTTGGAGTTTGATGATGAAGATGTTTTATATTCACCGAGCTGTATTCTCTTAACTAAGGATAAGTAGGTATTGTCTGATGATTATATTAGCTGATTAAGGTTTTCATCTTAATCATATGACTTACCGGCGGATCTCTATTCCATCTTGCAGGATAACAAACTGACTGGAGATAAACTTTTTGAGTTTCTCCATCATTCCAAACTCTAAGATAAAATTTAATCAAATTTCATCACATATTCCCATGCTGCAATAGTTTAAAATTTCAATACAACAGCAGCCATGAATCCGGACCCTTGCCCCGGTACAACGGTACTGCCCAAAAGTCCTAAATTACAAGTATACTCTTTGCTACTTCGGAAATTAAGCCAATTATCACCCATAAGTGGTTAATGCTTTAAAATAATTATATAAAAAGGTTTTCAACCAATCACAATTACAGTCTACAACATTATTAATATTAATATTTAGCAAATTATTATTGATCATTGGATTTCTTTTTTTAATTGAGACACTTGGCTTAAAAAACAAAAGAAAAAACGATTAATAACTGAGACAATTTTTATATAGGCCGACTTTATTTGTTTTTTAAAATTATAAATACTGTTATTTTTTACTTTTTTATTAATACATCACTATTTAAAGTATTTAAAGAAAAACTCATAGATAACAGGTTTATTAATACTGATAAGAAAATGATATAAAGTTTTTATCTAACAAATGAGCTTGTTTCCGAAGCTTTGCTGAACTTTTTCGCAAGTTGTTTAGTCCTCGTGCCAGGAAAACTTTAAAAAAAAAAAAAACCTAAAACTTTTCAAAGTAATCTAACCTATTTATTCCTTCAGGTTCTAGTCCAATTTACCTTAGATCTTAACACTATTGATTAACGAACTCATTTTAACCTAGTTCACATCCCACCTCGATGAAAATTTTACGATAAAAGTAACAGCTTTTGTTGCTATATTATAGAATCAAGGGAGGGCTAATCTATCACTACATATTAGCTAATATCTTGTTTAGGCTGTGATTTTACTTTTGATCGACACATTTTAATGGGGTAATGGAAAGTTGAACTTGAAAGAAACTCTCCTATCCAGCGTGGTAGCCTTACTTATCTGACTTTTTAAACAGACAATTATAACGAGTAGGTTTGTCGATGTACGACATTTCACAATCTTGCAAGAAGAGATCGTTACACGAAAAAAAGGCTATTCTTCTCGACCGTACCCGCCTCTTTAAGACCCCTTAGGAGCGGCGGTCCCGTATTACTTTTGAAATGATTGCTAAAAACTGGAAGAGGAGACTTTAAGATAGTTTAATCCAGAAATATTTAAAAAGCTCCTGAAACTAAAAAACGGCGTGAAACCCTTCACTCCTACCCTCCGTGGAAGGCTTAGTTATGTGATTTTTCAAACACCCAATGATAGCGATTAGGTTGGTCGATTTACGACTTGTAACAATTTCACAGGAGCAGATCATAACACAAATAAAGGTCATCCATACCAGTAGGACCCGCCATACTAAGATCCCTAGGAAGCGACGGCCCTACATTACTTTTTACTCTACATCACAAAATATTTGCTTGAACCGGGAAGAGGAGATTGTAAGATAGTTTAGTCTAGAAATATTTAAGAAGCTTCTGAAATTAAAAAAAATCGGCGTGAATCCCGGCGAAAAGACCAAAAGGCTACCACGGAGGGCGGGTTTCACGCCGTAATCCAATTTCAGGCGGTTTTTAAATATTTCTCTATTTTACTCTTCTCGTTTCAAGTAAACATTTCAAAAGTGATATATGATCGTCGCTCCCTGGGATTTTTTTTTGTGTAATGATCTCTCCTCTTGTGAGTTTGTGATATGTCGTACATTGACCAACCAATTGGCTATAATTGTATGCTTGAAAAGTCAGATATGTAAAACTACCAACGAAGGCGGAAGACGAGGGTTTCACACCATTTTCCAATTTCAGTTGTTTTCAAAATATTGTTTGATTTAACTATCTTAAAGTAACTTATTGGGAGAAGATAGTTGACCATATGGGGTAATGTAGTCTGGGTGGCGGTCATTAAAGGTATCAAAATAGTAAAATAATAAATAGTTTTCTTTTACTATTTTTATACCTTTACTGACCGCCACCCGGAGTATCTTACTTCAATTACAGTAAGTTTGTTCACTACCGAGCTCGATGAAACGTTTACGATCAAATGTAACAGCTTTTGTCGATGTGTCATAGAATCAAGGGAGTGCTAATCTAACACTACATATTAGCTAATATTTTGTTTAGGCTATAATTTTACCTTGGATCCACACATTTTCATGTAATAATGGAAAGTTAGCTATCATGCGTTATATTCTCAGTAGATTATAACATATTTATAGTTCTTAATTATTTCTACTGCTTCATAAATAAATCATTTTATAATATAATAATCATTAATCAGATAACCAAGTAGCTTCATACTTACAAAATTTTTCTATCCAACCATTTCCCACAAGGTATTCTCTAATACACCTATGTACATCTCCTAGAAGAAAGAATGTATTTGCTGAACTGTCGTCCTGCAATTAGTAATTAATAATTTTTGCACATGAATACTTAATATTTTTATTAACTATATCAAATCAGCTTTTAACTATTAAGTACAGATCAATGTTTTGATTACAATTTTTTATTTGTAGATGCCATTATTAGGCCACCAGGGGTTTTCATTGCATAGTATTACATTCTTTTTCATTTAAGTACATTGGGTATAGATCAGTTTCTCACCATATTTTCAAATATATAAATGAATTAAATAATAAGAAGACACAGAAATGAATCAAAGTTACACTTAAATTTTAGTTCAGAACCGAACTTGTCCCTCTCCCATCCTCCACTTGGAGGAGAAAGCAGAACTTCAGAAGATCTCGGTACTTCTCTCTTATGGCATTGAAAGCCTTTAGAGGCTGAGGCTGAGTAAGGATGCTACCTTCTGACGATCAAACCTTGAGTGAAAAATATTGCTAGAATCTCCAAATAATTATTTACAATAGGTTTGGGGACCACGGCTGTTGCAAACTCCAAGAAGGATTATAGTGATGTGTGGATTGTGCTAAAGGTTTCCCACGAAAGGTGAAGATTTCCGATGGAATAAGGATGTGAGTTGTAAGAAGACCATATCCTGGATGTTTACGGAGAGTTAGTTTTTATGAAAGAAATTTGACCGCATGGGGATTAATTGTTGTAGGGGGTAAGGAAAGTGGGTTGAGTTACATAAGGAATTCTTCTACTGTTGTGGGTGGGATTAGGTTCCAAATGAAGGGTGAATTTTTTTACGATGTATTTGGCGAATTTCTCAGTTTTTTCTTCGTCAGAGGCTGCCTGGAACTCTCTTCTTATATTTTACATAACATTATTATTATCAATAATAATATTAAATAAAATAATGGTTGTTCCAAAAACAAAAGGGAATGGGTGTGCAAACATATGTTTTCAAGGACTCTAGAATGAATTTCTTCCCAAAACGTTTGCAAAGAAGAGCTATCGCTAAATCAGGGTCAGAGTACACGGAGAATTAATAAAAAAAATCACTCATGGCATTAAATTCACGAGGAATAAAAAAGTTTGGCAATTCGGTTGGGAAATTGTGTTGTTTTTAGATGGTAGAGTAACCTGTCAGTTTTTTTAATATTCAATAGACATTTTTATCCTAGTCAGTGAGTCTTTTCTGTCTGAATTGAACATACTTAGTGTTGGAATTTCTACCAGCAAATAATCTGATAAAGCCATAAGTTAATGCTGTTTATTTATCTAATGATAATCCATTATCATTTCATATAATATAGCAGGGAATCCATAGTCAAATGATTTAACATATTATTGACAGAAGGCTTGAATTAGTAGGTTGTGGATTGGAAGGAATTAAAGAGATTAGGAGATTAGGAAATTACGAAAGAGATTTGAAGAAAGAAAGAAGGGGAGGTGTTGTAAGTCAATACCCACCCCATATTTGTTGGAGGAGGAAATTTTAGAATTGGTGTTGGTTGAATATAATTCCCACGAAGATGAAGAAAATCTTCCATTGTAAGCTCAGGCGCTGGAAATGATTGATGCACGCTTCTACGCGGGTCCTTGTGGGATTATTGCTGTTAAGATATTTACAGACCTGACAGCCTCTATGGTTTGAGGATTAGAGTTGGTACCCTGACTAAGGTCTTTCTGCTTTTTCACAAGCTCTAGATTCATGAAAGTTTTAGTATGACTGTCCCACTGGCCCTCTTTGTATTGTGGTATTCTCTAGGTTCTTCGACTTGTGTTTTTCGTCTATTAATCTATATGTATGAATAATGACGCTGATTTCCATTGATTTTTTAATTAATATCCGTTAGTGAGTAGGGCTTTGGAAAAAAGGTATAATTTTTTTAATAAAATTTTAAGGTTAAGGAATCTTTTTTATAGAGGTTTTCTAATATATAAATTAATTCAGGGTATGATTCTAGATTACTGTTCAGGTAAATAGGATGTGGCTTGTTTAAAAGTAGTTCTCTGGAAAGAACTGATGGCTGTTGCGTGCTTCTTCTTCTTTGTCTAAATTTTCAAAAATAGAATATTCATTACTTACGTGAGAATCATCGCTTCCTTTAGTCATCTTTTGAGGGTTTCTGGGGATAGGAACAGTTCTTTTTCGTTCAAAATCTCTCAGGTAGATATTGTTAGAACACTCATCTTTTTCTATGATCTTCTCCTGCGAATTCTCCATTCCCAACAGGTATTGAAAATTCATTGGCTCTGATTACTCTTGTACAATGTTTTAAAATAATATGCAACAATATACAATTAAACGTAAAATGTACATAGAATGAAATTTTTAAGTAATTCACCTTTGCAGAAACTTTCAGCTGATGTAACAATATTTTATGTTCTAAACATGGCTGGTGTGTCGGAAAATAGGAGTAACTCAACTTTTAAAGCTTTTACAAGTTTTATCCTAGTTCAGATTAAAAAAAGGGACATGCTGGAATATTTTTTTGTAAAATATGTTCTAAATAAAAGACAAGCAAGTAATAGTAGTAAGAATCTAAAGATTCATAAATACTTTACAATTAACAACTCTGATAAAAAACGTATAGTTTATGAATATTTCCGGAACACCAACCAAGTAACCCGTTTACAATATAGATTAGGAAAACTTGTAAGATATCGCCAATAGAAACATTCTATTCTCCTTTTTATACATATCAGTTCAAATAATTATACTCAATATATTTACCGAACTAGGATACTGCCTCTTAATGTAATCCATTACTTTTGCAGGTCTAGAACCTGCCAATTCGTCCATCCTTTGTAACATGAAATTTCTCTTTTCTATGGACCCTTTTCGGTTAAGGTCTTCTAATAATGGTCTTAATCGTAGCTTAGGAGGTGTCCTCGGTCCATAAAGTATTGTTTCATCAAAAGATCTTCTGTAACCTACTTCATCTTTGGTGTCTTTTTTCTCCCTAGAAGAATAAAGACACATGAAGACAATATGGTCATGGCAGTTTAAGACTATCAGAAATATTGACAAATTTCTATTATAGTTTCAATACTAAATAGATGTTTGATTTTTATTTATAGCTCGTTCGGTACAGAACTTTAAAAGGCTAAAATCCTAACTTAGTACTCGGATCACTAAATAAATTGATGGCAAATATATAATTATTAATGTTATATTTTGAGTCATTAAACATAATAAACTGTAAATCTATGAAAAAGTAAATAAGATCTTCTAATTATGGTCTTAATCGTAGCTTAGGAGGTGTCCTTGGTCCATAAAGTATTGCTTTATGAAAATATCTTCTGTAACCAACTTCATCTTTGGTGTTGCAATATAAACATA
>NW_027108878.1:38796-73218 GCF_000696795.3 Halyomorpha halys | reverse complement strand
TGATTTATGTATCAGCGAAAGCAAAATGTTAAAAAAGAGAAGGAGGAATAAGATCTGATCCGCTTGGACTGCTGTAAAATACTGGATTTTTTTTTTCGTACCCCTCCATTAATAAGGAAATAGGGAATTGAGGTAAAAGGAATATGATAGTTGAGGTTGGCATCCTTTTTCTACCATAGGTATTTTAAGGGTTATTTCAATTATACACTCTATGTGCAAAGTCGACGTCGCAAAAGAGCGCATTTATTCTATGTTGAGCGGGGAGGGTCCGCTTTGCCGTGATGAAAATTAGGTTTAGACTACAGAGCCCAAACCTCGTCCCATGGTAAAAATATTTACCAAGGAGACATCTCCTTGCCATCTCCCAGGTGGTGGTGGAGAAGCGATTTCCCGAAACAGTGGGTTGGTGCAGGACTTCAACCCATCAAAAAATTTGATGTGTCTCCGGCCAATGTACTTCGGCACAGAGGGTAGCTGGAGTTCATCGTGGATAACAATGTTTCTGGCCCTCTGAAACGCTGTTCCTCTTACTATCTTCCGAAGGACAGAGTTCTGGAAGATCTGCAGTCTGCAGTCTGTTGAGCGTGGTCTTGTACATGTGTTGAGAAGAGGGGCACAGTAAAGCAGCGTCAGTCAAATGACGGCGTTGTATATCTGGAGCTTGAGCCTGAGCGAGAGCTGTGGAGATTTTATCAGATGATAGAATCGATAACTCTTTTGACGGGCCAGCTTCAGTCTCTCACGACCCGAGAAATGACGATCGATAGTGACCCCCAGATAGAGCAAGGAGGTGGAAATCCGTTGGTCGACCTCTTCAATCCTGAAGTGAGTAGGCAGTGTTTTTTTTACCTTTTTGGTATGACATCACGATAGCGTCTGTCTTGGCGGGATTCACGCTAATTCCAATCCACTTGAGTTCGGCAGCGATGGTGTTAGCCGCTTCTTGTGTATGAAATAGCGCAGTTGTAGCATTGATGCTGGAGGCATAGATGCCGATGTCATCCGCATAGGCAGCAACCACTGCCTTCGGGTGCTGGATCGATACCACCGGGGCTGTGAAAAGCACGAATAATATCGGTCCCAGCACAGATCTCTGGGGCACTCCACAGATGGTAGGAACAGGAGTCGAAAAGCTCCCGCCGACCCGTACGACGATAGACCTTCCGCTGAGGTAGTTTTCAATCAGTCGGCACAGTAGCGGGAAACTTGAAATCTTCCAGTCGGCGATGCGAAGCGGATGGCAACAATCAAGAGATATATATATAAGCGCTGTTGCTCTTTTCATGTGCATATGACTCAGGGTATGTGATTGCAGCTTAGCCAGATGATGTTCACACGCGACCCCCCGCTGAAAACGAGTTTCCTCAGGTGGTATTACTGCTTCTTCGGTGCAGTAATGATGATTACGATAGCGCCTCAAAATCATTAGCATAATTTTCAACTAGTTCCAGAAGAACCCTCTTTACCCCAACTCAAGTAGGAGTGGTTTAATTTCTAGCACAATTCTGCACACAACATGTGGAAAACCACTGATTAAAGGTTTAACTGGCCCGTCTATCGCTACGTTGAGACTAAGTGCGGTCAAATGGTGGAGTCCTTCTGCCTTATTTCGTGATGATTAATTTAGTTTACTATCATTACTTGACCTACCTGAATTTATTTTTGCTAGAGCCAATTATTATGAACTGAGTTTGATACTTGTTCCCTTTCCTTTGATAATTTTTCGACTGTTTGAAAACACTCATGTCCAATATTACCTTCAACTCATTGTAAAGATTTTGTATTGCTATTATAACAGGAAAATTTTAACCCTAAATTAAATTGAAAACTAATTATAAACCAGGAAGTATCGATTAACATAATTGTTATGAAAAAGGTTAGGTTATAATTAGGAAGGTTATCACAGAGTTTAATGTTTGGGGTATAATTTAATTTTGTTATCTATATTGCTTTTTCTTTTTAATATACATTGCTCAATTATGTTAATTACACATACACAGTCAATATTATTGAATGTGGTAAATATTGAGAAAATTCCATTCAAAGGTTACCATATACCAGTCAGACGAACCACATACTGATTAAATTCGGTATTGACTCAATAATATTGACCATGAAGAGGACTGTATACAGCAGTACATGATACAATGTACTGCAGGTAAGTCCTACAAACATTTATAAAATATTACAAAGGCAACAATTTCTGTTCTAAAACTTATTATAAGATTAAGGAAGATTACTTACTCCTGAGTACTTCTGTAGCTGGTACTTTGAACTGGAAATAAACGCCTATAATGCAATAAATAATCATCAGAAGGAAAAACAAACTTTTTACCGGATTCCCGTTCCGAAAATAATTTGAAATAGGTCTCTTTCAGTTCTTTGAGTCTTTCTTCAGCCGAAAAGGGTGCGTGAGACATGGTGTGTCCTGTGTGTGAGAGGAATATGTGTTTAATGTTATGAGTCTCTCATAATTTGGAATTGATTTTGGGAAACCCCTTGACAGAATTCATTAATCCATGGTGAAATAGTGTTTATTATCACATGTGCAATTATACCTACAGCTGAAAAGTTTCAATTTTATGAAGTTTAAATTTCGAATGAAGGATAGTATCAGGACCAAATTTTTAGTTTCGAACGCTTCCAGTGTAGAGAGACTAAACGCCTCAAAAAACCGTGGTTGTGTTGGTTATCATAAAATACGGTGTTCCAAACCATTCGGTTTTTATGTAGATTGTATACTCTTTTAGAGATTTTGCTTGATATAACTGAGTACGATATGATAACACTACAAGTCAGGGAAAGTGGTTAGTTTCTTCAGCTGCAGTAAGATGGTAAAAATATTGAATTATTTGTATTCAACACCAATCAAAAAGAATATTTTCTTTCAGGAATAGCCAATCGGTTGATGAAAGGAACATCATGAAGATGAACGCACTTGAAGAAATCCCAGATAGCAAAGTAATCCCAGATAAAAATTCTAAAATAGCAGACAAAATACCCTAAATTCTCCAGGGAAAATAAACTTCATTTTTTATAATAATTTTTACATATCAACTAAACAGACCAATTTTTTAAAAAATCATATTAAATTGATTTTGGAACGGTGTTGTTTTTAATAATCTTCTTAGCAACTTTGAACATTTTATTAGGAACAATCAAAATAACTCATTTTATAAAGATAATAAATATCAAACCTCAAGCAGCCTTATTACCGCGTAGAGGAGCGTCCAATAGGTGGCGGATGTGGTAATGGTTAATGGAAATTCCTTAGAAGTTCATCTCGGTTAAGTCCAATGGACTCGCTGACCAACAATGAGAGCTGCCCTCCAGGTTTGTTTGAGGGTGTGATGTAGGATTGAACGCCCTAATTTCATATTTCTTAGTTCACACAATACCAAAAAAAATAGTCACAGATCCTGCTGAGGAAAACCACTGAGTATCCAGAGGTAAACTAGTCCACCGTTCGAGTCTCCGGGTGGGAGCTGCTTCAGGAGATCCATGGCGCAATTAGAAAATTAGATGTTTAAGTGTAGAGACGTGGAACGTAAGACGTTTGAATTCCACTGGTGGGTTAAAATTGGTCGCAAAGTTATGGGATACAATTTAGATATCGTGGAGCTGCAAGATGTTCGCTGGCCTGTGGAGAATTCCTTAAAAGGAAGAAAAGTGCAATATTTGGTACGGAGGGAACAGTAATTACTTGTTTGGTGCTGGATTTCTGATTAGAAATAGATTGCTTTCCGCGTTGAGGGAAAAGTTTATTAAACATAATAAGTTTATAAAATATCGGTGGCAATATTCCAGGGACGTTGGTTTAAAATCGCTCTGATACACATTCATTCTCTAACCGAAATCAGTGATGAAGAGATTAAATGTAAATTCCATGATGAATAGGAGGGAGTTTAACATAAATTATCGTGAAACTGATATAAGGAAATTCTAACACTAAAATTGGAAGGGAAGAAGTGTATTATCCTACGATCGGTAAAGAAAGTTTGCAAGACTATAGTAACGATAATGGAATACGACTAATAAACTTTGCCATATCGAAAAACCTCTTAATGAAAAAGTAACACGTTCAAACGTAAGAATAATCACAAATAGACATCACCGGATTCGCAAACCATCAGCTCGATCATGTCTTGATACAACATAGATGGGAAAATAGTATATTTAACATGAGGTCTTATCAAGGGAGATAATGTCGGTCAGATCATCTAGTAATACTAAAACTTCCTTCTATCAAAATCAATTAATGCTTGAAATAAAAAATAAATTTGAAGCTTTAGAATCTTTAGATGAGGTTCGCGAAGATATTGGTTATGGGTAGGTATTACAGATAATATTAAAGAGGTTGGTAATTCGTGTCTTGAGAAAACGGAAAGTAAAATGAACCAACCCTGGTTCGATGAAGACTGTCTTAAAATGTGTGATTAAAGAAAAGCCGCTAAGTTTAAAACTCTCAATTATCCTTGGGAAAACAATGTTAATTACTTCCGGGTCTTAAAGAACATCTAAATTCATCAAACACAAAAAAAGAAAATATCTAAAAAAGAAAATAATAGAAATATAAAATAACAACATCGAAAATAACGTAAGAGAAATGTACAAAGCTATTAATCTATAGCATAAATTGCATATACTTTATGACGGAAATGGAAATAAGAGATAAAAATAATAATATATTCACTAATCCAGTAAATTTATTGGATACCTTTAAGAAGCACTTTGACAGTATTCGGAATACGGGAAATAACTGTCAATCTCCTCTGACTGAATACCAGAGTGCTGAACCGTGGGTAGAAGAACCGTGAAAGGTGAAAGTCGAAATAGCCATCACAACTAAACCTAATAAAGCAGTATGAACTGACAATATTCCTGATAAACTAATCAAGGCATGAGATGAAATTGGACTCTCTAATATACACCTTTCGGTTAAAAAGATCTGGGAAATTGAGGAAATGCCTAAGGAATGGAGGGAGTTTCTAATTACACCAATTCACAAAACGATGCCCAGGACATATTGTAATAATTATCGAGGAATCTCACTCCTGCCTGTATGTTATAAAATATTTACGTTACTTAACTAGTCGAATAACGAAATACGCTGAAAATATTATCAGAGACTACCAATGTGATTTTAGGTTAAATCTTAATGTCAAATATTGCAAAACAAAACTGAGAATACGAGTACGAAGGGGTAGTTCATTAACTTTATATAGATCTCAAAAAGGCTAACGATTCTATTGACCGAAAGAACCTAAAATCTCTTCTTGCCATTCTGGAAGGACATTACGTCATGGAAGGGCATCTGTCTTCGCTAGATTTACTCTGATGCCGTCCTTCTTCAGTGAAGCTCCGACAGTTGCGGAAACGGTTTGTGCATGATGAAGGGGCTGTTAAGCTCTCATGCTGGAGGCGTTGACACCGATGTCATCGGCATAGACTGCAACCTTGGTACCTCCTGATGGAGACTACTGTTGCCGTAAAAACGACAAACAGTAGAGGTCCCAGCACAGATCCTTGAGGAAGTCCGAAGGTGGTGGGAACCGTAGGCGACAAGTCTCCACCAACTCTTATAACGAATGATCTTCCACTAGGGTAGTTTCGGACCAGTCGGCATAGGGCAGCAGGAACTTCTCCAGTCGGCGAAACAGCAGCGGGTGGGGCACGCTCTCGAAGGTCTGGCTGCTGTTCAGTGCGATGATGGCAGTTGCGTAGTTGTTCTTCATCCGCTTTATGTTGTTTTTCTTTTAATCCCCCTCCGTTCCCATTTCTGGCATACTGGTTACGGGAGTAGTGGGGGTAATGGAGGGATAATTCTCTTCTTCCATCAAACGGAAGTCCGACTCAGCGAGGGCGAAAATCATTCAATCAGCGAAAGTCCTTCCATGCCGGAGCAATCTACTATTACATGTTACTGCTGTTTCAGGAACTCCGCACGTGGGGCACCGGGGGTCGATGTTCTTTCCAAAGCTCTGCAGCTTTATCCAAAACCCTCCGTGTCCTGTTAGGATCTGTGAGACCCAGTAGTCTGGCAGGACCAATTTACGCTTAATCTAGAAAGGACGGTAGGGAAGAATTTTCTCAAAGTAGCGCCCTTCTGGTTTGCTACCCACCGTCCATTCCACCACAGTATTGAGTCCTCCCCCAGCATTTTCTTCCATAAGTTTGGAGTCTCCCTGATCCCCTCTCGGAGCTCCTACTTCTAGTCCCTGCCTTATTACTTCATATTTAAGGACATCCTTCCTGAGGTTGAAACCCAGGGGCATCGCTCCGGCTAGCACCCGCACCGCCTCATATGACACAGTTCTTTATGTCTGCGTGACTCTCAGCAGAGCCAATCTCTGTATGGTGGCCAGTGTCCTCTTCAGTGTCTACGTGAGCTTTCGGCTCCATGAAGGGGATGCTTACCTTAGAATACCCAAGATTACACCTTTATATATGGTCATCGTTGCAGGGTACCTGAGGCTCCAAAATGCACCTTCTATCCTACCTAATCTATTGAGTGACAGGGTCACCCTGTCCTTTAGATACATCTGGTGAGAAGTGGCATCAAATCTTCTTCTTATCTCGGCACCAAGATATGTCACCTCCTCTCGCTCACCTCGCCTTCTGGGTGGTAATGGTTACCTCCACCGATGGGTCCACCTGGTCCGGTGCACGGTACTGCGTAATGGTAAAATTGGTGATCCTAGAGAGTAGTGGCATGCGCAAACCCCAGCGCACTACCCCACTGCTCCCGCACCCCGTATGCCAGAGATAGAAAGGGAGGGGGATAAAATAAAAAAAGAGAAAAAGGTACTGCGCAATGGCTGGTAGAGCTTCAGCTACACTCGACCTGTATCCTTTCCAGTCGGCCTCGTTTAGAGGATATTTGGTCGCGGGTAGTGTAGCGGGCGTACCTTCAAAGGTATTGAGCACTGGCCTGAGGACCGATGGTCCGTAGGGCAGTACTTGGCAGTCCGTGACCGTGTGCATTCTTCTGGTCAGGAAGAAGTAGAGTGCTGATGTGCACGAAGGGCGGGCCGCGTACCTAAAGGTATGCAATCCCGGGTGGAAGAGACCCAGCCTGGTCTTGGTGATGGACCCAGTGGATTGCTACTACAACACAACCAGGTGGTGTGGTTGGCATGGTAGAGGCACTAGTCACCGGAGCAGGCTGGGTCGGCGGCTGCCTGACTTCTTAGCTGGATATACTCCTAAAAGTTCCGAGAAGGCGATGTCATTCTGGACCTTCCTGCTTCCTTGCTGTCTTCTAGGCTGTGCTGGTGGAGGTGATCCTTCTTGGCCCTGCTCTTCTCCTTCCGCCTCTGCCTGTACATGTGCTTAGCCTTAAACACCTCTCAGCCTTCCTGTAGTATCCTCTTTGCTCTTTTATTCTCAGGGAGGCCTTCTATCATCCTTTCGTTTTCTTTCAGAAGTTCTTCTTGGTCAGGAGACAGTGAAGAGAATTGCAGGAGGCCACTGCCTCCTGCGACAGCCATTTCGTAGTGGTGGGGGATGGCGACTGGTGTTTGGTGTCCTGCCAGGGCAAGGCTGCCCGGTCGCTCGAGAAGGTGTACTCCACGGATGAAAGTGGTTCCAATCGAGCAGGCACTACCTAAGCAAAACAACGTCAACACTAGAGGAGTGATGGAACTGTCAGAGCAAGGCTGCCCGGTCGCTCGAGAGGGTGTACTCTACGGACGAAAGTGGTCTCGGTCGAGCAGGCGCTACCTAAACAGTTGATCAGCAGAGGGGCCAACAACAGAGAGTACAAGAGAAGCCAAATCTTCAAGGTGGATGTCTTCGGAGATCCTTCTTCTTCGACTGCTGCTGGTGAATTGATATATTGGTCTCATGCTCGTATATTGAAGTGATGACCTTGCAGTCTGGCTGGTTTTTATCCTTCGACATATCCTTCGCCTTCGATAGTATTTAGTGGCCGCGCGTACTCCAGCGGTTGCAGGAGTTTGACACCCCCAGCAACTTATACTCCCTCGTGAGTAGCTACCTTAGTAAGAGGAGTGTGAAGATCAGAGGAAGCGATTCCAAGGTCAGGTTGACGAGGAAAACCAGGATCTTCGCCCTCGTCGACTCGTCCTCCCGTCTGATGGAGGAGGAAAACTACCCGTTCTTCAGGGAGTTCATCTACGGGTGGAGGGAAGTGGTCGGTCCAACGCACTTTACATTGGGAAGGGCACGGCCACCGGCGGTCGGCGAGCCACCAATGGAAGATGATAGCAAAGAAGCAGAATGAGACCAGGAGGGCTGGACTAGGCTGCTTACTGGAGGTGGAAACCGGACGGATGCGTGCCAGGAGAGTTGGACTTACCATCCGTCCGGTAGGTCCAACGCTGCTGGATAAGGTGTAGCCCCATCTTAAGGCACTCAACAGAGTGCTTGGCTTCACCACTACCAATTTAAAAATATTGTTTCAAAAAAAATTAAATGGGTCTCACCAAATAATTTTATAAAATATGTAAAAAAAAAAAATAAAGTTTGAAAAACAAAAAGAATAATTATTGGGACCGCCCATAGTTCAGTGGTTAAGACACAGTCTTACCAATCTGATGTCTATTGGCGGTGTCGGTTCGAATCCGGCCTGGGACGTTGACTTTTTTCATTGCGTGGCGGTCCCACAAAATGAAGAACTTTGACCCCCAACCATGGTTAGGCAGTATAGGACTCCAATGGGAGTCTTGGCCGAAAAAAAAAAAATAAAAAAAATAATTATTGGCAGCAGTGGCATGCGCAACCCTAACCCACTACCCCACTGTTGCCGAAGCCCGTATGGCAGCAATGCCCGGAAGGGGATAAAAAAAAAAGTCTGCCTGGTTTTGTCCAGGCTCTTTCCGGAAAAGATTTTGCCTCCCCTCTCCATACCATGATAGAAGTTTAGTCCATATATATATTCCTTATGATGATAATTTTATTTATTATAATTTATAATTTTAAATAATTTATCTGAAAAAATGTTTCTAGACCTACGAGAAAATTGTGATTATTACATATAAAATATCAGAAGTGTTACTACACTATTATCATCAATTATACATATTAACAAGATGATTTGCATTTGCTTCATGTTCGTTAATATATGTTAATTCCGGAATTGGTGAAATTTAAACTGAAAATAATTTAACTCTTTCTTTTAACATAATGAGTTATAAATCCTACTAACATCTAGACTATATTTATTAGTGATCCCATTATTTTTCCATCTTTAAATTTGGTGTGAATATAACACTTCCAAGCCGGAATCTAAACCTAAGATATGTCAGTTGGTTCCATTAACTTATGATGGTCCGTGACAATGTTGAGGATTTATAGTAAATCTTAGTCATGACTTTGTTAAAAATTGCTAGAAGTTAGAAGCGATATTAATTGTTATTAAATATCAAATGTTATTAATTATGATATTAAATGTTAAAAAACCTATTAACCATTACAAAGCCTATTGCTAAGGTTAGATATTGTATATATCTAACATTTGAATGTTAAACATTTACAATTACAACAAATAAACACCACAAAGATAAAACAAGTACTTTATAACAAAACAATAAAAAAACAAAAACAAAAAATCAGATTGGATAATACACAACTATTAACATAATACTCATTGCTCCATTATATTTAACTTAAAATAATGGGAATCCTTTTAAATAAACAAAAGTATGATATAAATGAAGATATTAATTGGCTTCGAAAACTATTTATATAATAGAATTTATATGTCACATGCAAAGTTAAACTTATTACATATTGTTACAATGTAATTATATTGTCTGTTCAATTAGGCTTAACTATCATTGTTCAATATATCTTTAATGTTTTGTAAGTCCAAAGATGTTAAAATATATATATCTTATCTTACCCACGAATATGGGTGGCTTTAAGATATATTGTCTATTTTCTTTGTGGTACAATGTAGGAGGATGTGGTACAAGCTTTGCAGAATGGACAGAGTTCGTTTTCCTTGAAAGTGATGGTTTTGCTTCCGTGGTGTAGTTTGATATCCTCCGGGTTTCCTACTCTTAGTTGGGTGATGCACCTTATTTTTTTTTAATTTAACCTATATGTTAAATATGCTTCAGGTTTGAGTAGGTTAAAACTCCAGAGTGATCGATATATGGGGTTAATGTTTTAATTCAATGCTCTATTGATGTTAGTTAAGAAGTTGTGGTTCAAGATCTTTTCAAGAACATCGCCTTTATGTCTCATTATTCCGTTTTCATATGAACTATTGAACTCATTTCTACATATATTGGTGGGCCATATTGGTGGGCTATCATTTTGAGTTGTGAGACCCAGTTGTATTCTACGTCAGGTTTTTCTGACCCTAGCATCCCTAGTCTGTTGAACCATAGTTTTGGGAGTCTCTTTTCTGACATTAATGACAGTTTGGACGAGTAGTTGATGATCAAGCATTAAAACTCTTGAACTTAATGGACTTGTACCTGTCTCGAGTCGAACTATATAGCTTGGGGTATTCTTGGGCCATCCATATAGGTATATAATAAATTTCATTCGAGAAATTTCGATAGCAACCAGATATCTAAGGCTCCAAACTTGGGATGCATATAGGAGAACTGAGGAGCCCATTGAGTCATATAATGCCATCTTTGTTTCCCAAGAGTCACTCTTTCCTCTTCTCAGGGTTTCCAAAACTTAAGCGGTAGCAATGGATGATTTCTGTGTAAAATGTACAAAAGCCTTTTTTTTTATTTACCTGTGGATGCAAAAGGTACTCCTAAATATGTATATGTTTTTGTATACTCCAACTTTGTGTCGTATCAATAAATAGGTTTGAGATGTTTTAACTTGGGTGATTTATGGAATACAAGAAC
This sequence comes from Halyomorpha halys, assembly GCF_000696795.3. NCBI lineage: Eukaryota > Metazoa > Arthropoda > Insecta > Hemiptera > Pentatomidae > Halyomorpha > Halyomorpha halys. The sequence goes on along the minus strand of NW_027108878.1, from coordinate 62,380 downwards.
TTTTGACTATTCCACGTTTAAGGTTAGAGAGTTATTTGCAAAGTAGTGCTGCAGGATATTTAAATTTCTTTGCACACTATGCCAGTTATTACTTAGAAGGATTATGTCGTCTGCAAGCAATAACATTAATGCCTCGTGATTATGGTCAAGAAGAGGATGAAGAGTGCTGGGGCTTTCCCCTTGTAGCAACCCAAGAGTTACGTCTATTTTTTCGCTTAGTTGACCATTTATTGAAATTTAGGTGGTAGCATTGTCATACAAGCTCTTCATGATTCTAATTATTTTACCACTAAGGCCAAATGCAAACAGCTTTTCCCACAGCAGGTTGTGGTTAATGGAATCAAAGGCCTTCTTCAGATCAATAAACACCGCATATAGATAATTTCCTTTTGTCTTGAAATTTATTCCTATCAGTGCATTAAGGGTAAAAATATGATCAATGCAGCCTCTCTTGCTAAATCCTGCCTACTCTTCAGGGATAATATTTTCAGAGTCAGCCCATAACATAAATATTCTTGCAAGGATATTAGTAAATAATTTTGCCATAAGTATTTATTAAGGATATCCCACGGTAATTATCAGTATCTTTTCTATCACCTTTCTTAAATAACAAATGAAGTTTTGATTTCGACCAAGGAAGAGGTGGTTTTTCGTGGTTCATTACAAGGTTTAATAAATTTAGTGGATAATGTTCCCACATAAGGTTTTTAAATGTCTCATAGATAATATGATCAAGATTTTTTGTTTTTGGAGAGACGTACACAATGTTGTAGTTCTTCTAGGGTCACTATCTAAAAGCGGATGAAAAATTCATCGCCGAGAAAAATTTAATACCTCGGGTATATTTATAACCATATGGTTTTCTATAGAACCCGCTCCAATCCATCAACTCTATCTCGTTTTTATTGCTTTTACGGTTGTAATTATTTTATTGTTTGCTGTTTCTGACCTCTTGTAGTTTTTTTTAACATACAGAGAAAGTCCACTTTCTTGAGGTGTATTAGCTGTCTGTATACTTTCCTAGCTTCGATATGGTCAGATTCTCCACTCAAGTTGAGTGTTTGCGGCTTTAGCGCACTTGCTCAGCCTCCACTGGCTCATTACCAGTGATGCGGCGAGAGGGATGCGCTGGGATCTCTTGAGCTCTGCTCTACCCCTCACACGTGGGGGATAGAGTGGGCTCAGAGATCCTCAGGTCGATTGTGTAAATATTGTATATATTATTTTATCATTATGTTATTTTATTTATTTATTTTTCATACAGATAGTTTGATTATGTTCATCTTGTCTATTCTTTTGTTTGTATATATTTTAAGAGAGTTTTTTTTTTACTTTACTTTATTTTATTTTTTTATTTTAGTATGTATAAAATCATTCATCAATATTACCTATTGCCCACAACTGTGTGCCAGATTGTAATATCTATCAATAAATAAATCTATCAAAAATCCTAGCTTCGATAAATTCATTGAACAATTCAAGTGAAGAGTGGAATTTAACCATTGCTCTATATGTTTTTTTTAAAGATTCTTTTGGAATTTCTACAATCCTCGAACTATTGAATCATCTAATAGTGATCATTAGTCCAGTTTCAGACATACTTCCATGCATACTTTGAATAAAATTGGTATATAATGAGTTTGCATCTTGAGAATAATAGTATACTTTATCAGATGTAGATAAATGTGCTTTAAAGTCGTTGGTTTTATTTTCATCCCATTTGACGCGTCTGTTGATAGTGCAAGCTACGTTATTTGAAGAATTATTATATTGGAGAAAATCAAGTTTTTGTGATGAAGGTATTTCTAACGAAGTTATACAGGCCAAATGGTCTAGGGAATCGGACATAAGTGTTACCTGTATATCATTGAGATTATTGAGGGTTTTGCCATTTATCCATATTAGGTCTATTGTGCTTCGCCCTGAGTTTGATATAAATGTATATTAGGGCAGAATATCGTTTAGATAAAATATAAACAGATTAAAAGGTCTAATTAAAATGATTTTATTCTTTGATATCAACATGAATATGACAGTACGTTCAAGTATACAATTGGGAGTATAAACATTAAAATGACTCAGAGGGTTACAATTAGTTGTTCCAACATTCCATCGAATCGTACAATGAATAATGATGCACATCATTCATGACTTTATACAGGAAAATAGATAAATGGGCCAATGATATGAAATAAGACCTAACCTAACTACACACTGTTTAAACTTCTTAACTAAGAGATGTTATTGATACATAAGACTACCTTCAGGATTCGAAGTTGTGATGCCACCAAGATTCTTTAACCTTATTTATCGGTTTTGATTAAACTAAAAAATGCTAATACATGAAAAACTATAAACATTAAATTTAAAAAAACTTATTAATATTAAAACAAATCCGACTACCGAAATACTCCTATTTTTTTCTAATTAACGGGATGTTATTGCATGTCTACTTAATCATATTAGTGATGCTTATTAACAACATCCCGATATCACTTCCATTTACTATGTAAACCACTTGATTATGACAATAATACATAACGATAAACTTCCCTCGATGAAGTACAGAACTGTTTAAACATCTGTTGTATATCCCAATGTCAACTATGGTACAACCAACATCTAGTACCAGGTTTCATTAATTTGTATATACATCACTAACAATCCACAACAACTTTTAGGAAATATTCAATAATATCCCGTTGGTTAGAAGAAATAAGAGTTAAGATAGAGATATATGTGTAGTCGGGTTTATTTTTTAAATTAAATAATTTTTATTAACTGAATCCCTGCACCACTTCCATTCACTATGAAAACCAGTGGATTATAATAATAATTTAACAAAAAAACATTCCTGGATTGAGTAAAGAACTGCTTTAAATATAACAATTTGTTTTCATATAAGTTACGTCCAAATATCACTTACATTCACAATGTAAACCATTGGATAATGATAATAATTTAACTAAAACTTTCCCTCGATGGAGTACAAAATCACTTTAAACATCATAAAAAATAACTTGTTTTTTTATCAACTATTCTACACCCCAATATCACTTCTATTCACAATGTAAACCAGTGGTTCCTACCCGAGGCTCTCACGGCCCAACATGTGTGTGGATCACCCGTTGGAAATCACTGATAAAAATCTATAATGATCAAAAGCAAAAAAGAATTTTATGATTAATTACTCATGCATTACTGATTCACTATTATTTCGTTTCTTTCTGCTAGAGATAAGAGTATTAACGATACAAACTGAACATAGGTAATAATGATACACATTATAATAAATAAAATGTATTTATTCTTTCATGAGTAGCAGCTGTTCAAGTGCTGACTTGTGAAACTTTTTTAGTTTTTCTTGTTATCTTCTGTCGTCTATTGGTTTTCAGACGGGTAGAGTCGAAATTCTCTAGATGTTTCATATGGGCATAGTGTCGGGAACAAGTCGGGAACATTCCACCATTACACCTAAACCAGAAAAGTAAGCTTTATTCACACTAGCAATAATAAATTTATAACTGTTAGGGCGATAAAAAAAAAAACCTGTATTTACTTATTCAATTTAAAAAAATCGTTCTTCTGCCACTTCTGAAAAAATGAACACTTTGTATTAACTCCTTCATATCTTTACTAATCATTTTCATTTATATTAATTTGGATATTATTGTGACAATCAATTCCATTAATTTTATTATTGCTAGAAAAAAAAAACTTACCCCAAGACTAAATTGCCTAGAATTGGTAAAATCGACATCAACTTTAGTTTTAGAAGAATCTACTGTCGAAGAACTTTCTACTTTTTTCTCCCTGAATGAGTCAATTAAGTCCACGATGCATATTCTAGGTTTATCTTGCCACAAGCTCTGGCAGAATTGCTCACTTGGTCTGTGGTCATCGATTCCGAAACCCGAATATAGTCTCTGAAAATGCCTAGGTCGAGGAAATGTTTTTTTTAGCTCGGCCATCATCACATAAAATAAACTTGCACTTGGATGGGAAAAGATCTTAAACTACATGAGCTATTATATGATAGGGGATTCTCTATTGGTCATTGCTTACACACATGATTTAAAACTATATAACAATGATTTTCAAAAAACATAAAAAATTTACTAATGCAATGGATTTATATCATTAATTTCTCTTGATGTATTTAATTTTTTTATTATTTAATAAAGATGCCAGATTGGTTTATCACATATACTTTTGCCACATGATTAGTAGCATGTACTGAAATTGTTTTAATGTTAAGTTTGAATGATTACTATTGTGTGTTTCATTAATTTCTATTATTGGTCATATGAAGCACACCTAGGCATTATTTCAAATGAAATATTTTTAAATATAAATTAAAATTTAGATTTTGTATTTCATGTTTTAAGAAGTAAAATATAAAATAAATAGCGAAAATACAAAAATATATTTTAATTTCCTTTCTAAAACATAAACATGTATTTTAAATACACAAAATAATTAAATAGTGGTAATTAAAATACGTTATACGAATTTTGTGCAAAACGCGAAATATTTGGTATTTTAAATAATAATTAATGTTTTATTTATTCTGTGACACATACTTTTACAACAATATTGATCAGATCCTCAGAGCAAAGAATAGAAAAACAAAATACATAATATAAAGCAATTTTTTGGTCTTTGAACAGAAAAAAGTATACTCGTGATGTTAATAACTGAGAAAAAAATTGTAAATAATAATAGGGAGGTACCCTCTACCCACCTAACTTCAGACCAACCTTTATTTCTCAAATTAAACAACTGTTCAATTAATCGTACTACTCCTTGCTCAAATTGTATAACGATAATTTACTTTATTCTTTAGTTGAGATTATACTATTCGTTTTTCAATATAGTGTAAGCCGAAAAAAAATCAATTCATGCAGTGATGAAGGTTTTAAAATTTTATTTAATAAGTGTCCTTTGGTGATTTTTCATGAAAACGGGGTTTTGCAATAAAAAGGTTTAAATATAGTAGTAGGCAGCAGTAAGGACTAGGAGATAGGATTTACTTATTTTAATGGAATATTGTGATATGTATGAGAGGCACCAGCTGGAATTTTTTAACTCGAAGTAATTTCTTTTGTCGGCATAACAAAGGGCCGCCGGGCCTAAGCAGAAACCCGTCAGCAAAACATCTAAAGTAATGTAGAGATATACAGACAACAGAGGGTATGCACCCCCCCCCCCCGGGGACGATTGACCGTGTAGGCAGAGATAAACAAACAGCCCTTATCTTACACGTGGGCACTTTAAACACCTCGGGGAAAATACAGTCAAAGAAGAAAGACGCCTTAATTTAAACATGAAAGGTAGGAAAAAGACCGACTTTCACCTAAGGTCATTGGACCTTCTCACCCCCTCTGAACATAGAAAAACCAATCAAAGAACAGAAATCAGAAGAAGGAGGAGTCAGAAGGAGAGGAGAAAATAAGCAAAAAGGGCAGTAGGAGTTGAAGACGGTCTGAGAGTTGGACACAGTCTGGGACAGAAGGACAGTCAGTCTGAGAGTTTAACGCAGTCTAGAAGAGATGGAGACTTGAGGACAAGGTGGAACGGTCTTGAAAACGGTCGAGAGACACTTGAAGACTTGGAAGCGGAGAATCTGGAGGAAGAGAGAGCGGCTGACGAGTTGGTGGAAGTCACACCTCGCGGGGATTCAGCAGCGGCAGCAAGGAGGCTGCGGAACCATGCGAATATGGATGCCCTGCCGCGACAACCGCCAAGCTGATCGACGTACCAAAACAACTAAGACCTTTTCTGTTGTAATTTGAATGACAATAATAGAATTGATAACTTAAGAGTCAGTATAAATATCAAAGATTCCAACTGGTACTTCTCAATTCATAATATAACAATTAAAATATAAGGAAACAGGTCTACCATGCTCTCTCATAATATTATTCTTGGTAATGTATATATAATTGTAAATATAAAATATGTAACAAAGACTTGACTTTATAATTAAGGATCCCTGCATGTCATCTCATATATAATAGGATAGCAAATTGGTGAACACGATACCGTTGGAAAGGAACTCTGATGATTAATTATAGATATTCATATCTAGCATACCATGGCGAGGGGGTCCAAATTATTCTAGTGTTTGAATTAAATATAGCGCATACTTTTTCAGTCGGTTCCCACAAAGAATCGATAGAGATACATAATACAAATAAATATAATATGACAGAGATTGTCCGACTCCTGATGGTGTAGCCTTGATAATCAAAAGTAATATTGATTTCACTGTAAATATCATTACCAATATATTTAATATAGAGGTTGTTTTGGTTCGTTAAACTCGTCTTCTTCTACCGTTGTCACAGCAGTTAATAAACCTCCAAATAAAAAACTAATTCAAGAAAAAAATTTAAAGCTATTACCACCAGGGAACCATACATTAGTTTTAGGTGACATAAATTGTAAAAACATTTACTGGAGATGCCGCAAAATCAAATTCTAGTGAAAATACTTTACTTGATATTTGCTCAAGGCACAATATCCAAATACATGAACCAAATGAATCTACGGTTTACAGACCAGGCTGTAAATTTGATATTCTGAATATCGCATTAACAATCAATTTTAGTTTTCATCTCTTTTCTCAAGTGATTTTTTCATCTCTCTTTTCACAGCTTTAAATTCGGAGCATATTCCTGTATTAATTAATTTCTCAACTGAGATAAACAATGAAACGGTGAGAAAATCCTTCATTAATGGAGTGATCGATTGGGAAACGTACGAAATTCTTGTCGATGAAAAATTACAACTAAAAAAAAAATTTTCCTTCCGTTCAAGATAGATAAAAGTATAACGACGGTAAATGTGTCGGTCTCAAACAGTTTGCATGAGGGAACTGTACGACCTTTCCATTTAAGGTGAAAAACATTTTCTGGCAGCAGCCCAAAATCAATATTGCTAAAAATTAAAGAAAAAATCACGTAAGGAACCACCTCAAATATGAAACTAAAAAGGATCTGGATGAATGGGCGTATTCTAAATATCAGGGATATGTGGAAAATTTAGACCCAAAGGATCATTTATTGTGGAAGGCTACGCGACGTTTATTGGATAAACGTGAAAAAATTCCAAATCTTGTAGACAATGATGAATTCATAACCAGTGACGCCAAAAAGCTAAAGGGTTCGCTAATTTCTTTGAGAAAACATTCTCCAATACAGACATAAGTTCGGATTTATTCACTGATGAAATTGTAAAGTATCTAAATTTCACCCTCGCAACAGTTCAGCTCCCACCTAAATTCACGTCCCAAAAAGGAATCCAGAACCTGATTAAAAAACTCAAGGTAAAGTCCTTTCCATGATTTTATCCCAGTCATAGCAATCAAAATGTTACCCAGGAAAGCTGTCGTTTTCATCACGTCAATTTTTAACAGTTACCTTCGTACTGGATATTTTCCTAATACGTGGAAGAAAGCCGAACTCAAAGTAATTCACAATCCTGGTAAGAACACAAAAAAAATCAGCAGCTATAGACCTATCAGTTTATAATCCATTTTTTGGAAAATTTCTGGACTCAGTTATAAAAAAAATCTTAATTCCTTTTTTCAGACCATCGAAATTAGTCCTTATTTTTAAGTCGGTTTTGAATACAGTCATTCCACTTCTCACCAACTGGAAAGACTATTGGAATTTATAATTAACGGATTCGAAAAAAAGAGATACACCCTGGTAGCATTCTTGGATTTCCAACAAGTATTCGATAAGGTCTGGCATCGAGGTCTCCTATATAAACTAAAGAAAGCAGGCACTCCAAAATAGCTATACAATATTCAGAGCTTATTCCTGAACGGTAAAACATTTTCTGTCAGAATAAATAACAAAAATTCTACCCTTAGACAAATTCATGCCGGTTCTCCATAAGGTTCAGTCCTTTCCTTTATTTTGTTCAACTTCTACCTTCACGACATCACCCAGTCCACACAGACACCTCCATAGCTATGTTCGCTGACGATACAGCTGTGTTCTCGCATTATGATGACATAATAATCGCTAGAAACACTTTTCAAAGTCACCTTAATGATTTAGAACAATATTTCACTAAATGGATGATTAGCTTGAACATCGAAAAATGAAATTCAAAAGTTTTTACTCTTCAACGCTCACCAGACCCACTGGAACTAAGATTCTACTCTCAGACAAATCCATGCCGGTACTCCACAAGGTCCAGTCCTTTTTCCCATTCTGTTTAAGTTCTATTTTCTCGACATCATCCATTCCACACATACCTCCATAGCTGACGATGCAGCAGTGTCCTTTCAACACAATGACATAATAATACCTAGAAATAATTTGCAGTCACCTTAATGATATAGAACATTACTTCACTAAATGGATGATTAATCTAGACATTGAAAAATGTACTTCAAAAGTTTTTACTCTCAGATGCCCACAAGACCCACCGAAACTAATCCTTAAAGGTAAAAATTTGCAATAGAATCCTGCCAGTGAAACAGTAAGATACCTTATAATTCACCTAGATCGCCGCCTTACCTGGAATCACCATGTTAGCATCAAACTAACTCAAACCTGCGCAAGGTTAGCAATGCTATATCCCATCCTAAACAGAAACTCTAATTTAAAACCAGGAACAACTGTTCTTATATTTAAAACGCTTCTCAGACCACTGCTGACGTACTGCTGTGAAATATTGGGAGCGGCATCCTTTACGATATGGAAAAAATTACAATCTTTTCAAAATAAAGTCCTAAGAATCCCAGTTAATACTCCTTGGTTAATAAGAAATAGCCATTTGCACCGGGAATTATAAATGGAGTCAATAGAGGATTATATCAAAAATCGGTTCATGAAGTTCCACTCCCAGTTGCCAAGGAACAGTGACCTACAACCTGGGAAACCCAACCGCAACCCGAAGACTGAAGCCCAGGCTGCGGTAGGACATTTTGTTATAAATTCTATATTTATTAATTCATTGTTCACACTACCTCTATTTTATTTATTATTATATTTTCTTCTCTCTTCCTTTTTTTCAAATTAACTTGTTTCTTTTCAGCATTAGGAGGCAATTATTTGTTTTGTTAGGTCTACAAATATCTTTATTTTTTGTTATTAATTTTACTTTTCTCTTTTATTAAGAAGCATTATTCTTATCTACCTGGTTTGCCAGATAATTTCTTTTACTGCTTCATTTGCTGCAATTAGCTCCGCCTCAGTTGTCGAAGTTGCTGTCATTTGTTGACGCTGAATGAACCATGACACTGCCCCTCCTCCGTACGTCACCACTCCAGAAGTTCAACGTCCTGTTGATGACCAACTCCATCGCTGTAACAGTTCACGTGATTTCATGACTCCCGTTCGCCATGTATCGTATTCCTAAACTGGATGAACCAGCGATATAGCGAAATAATCTCTTCAGTCGTACTGTATCCTGATAACTAGGACATTACAGGGTTCTTGAAAGAACACTAATGCTGTACGCAAGATCTGGTCTGGTGCATACCATCAGGTACATCAAAGCTCCAACAGCTTCTCTTTACGGGAAACTACTGTTCCTGTCTTGTTCTGAATCGTGTTCATCTAGCTTTGTCATGGGGGTGAAGACAGATTTCTGTAAACTTAAAATTCTTGAAAGTTAAAACGCTGTAATAACTTCTTAACATATGCTTGCTGACAAATTTTTATAGAATTTTCTTGATACTTAATTTCCAGACGAAGGAAATATGTAACTGGTTTAACTGTGATCATAAACTCCTCCAATTCTTTTGTAAACAATTAACCCTCTTCTTTGCTATTTGCCATTACAAATCCATCAACAAATAATGCTACCAATAATTTGTTTGTTAGGCTCTCTTTAATGTGCAAACAAGGATCAGCTTCACTTGTTCTGAATCCTAAAGCTTTAAGACACGTGTTAAATCTTTTGTTCCAGCGTCGAGAAGCTTGCTTTCAACTATATAAAATGCTTTCAACTATATAAACTTTTCAACAGTTTACAGACCTTTTTTGTTCCATCTGTGTTTAACAAACAATCTCAGGTTGTTCCATATAGGTGTTTTCATCTAAGAGACCATATAAACAAACATGCAATTGAATCATGTTCAGTGCTCGGTCGTGTCTCCCTTCTTCCCCGATTTGAGTAGAGGTACCACGATACCTCGTTTCCATACGGTGGGAAAGTACGAGATCCGCATGCATTAGTTGAAGATGTTGAGTAGGAAGGCTTTACCCTTCCTAGGAAGCTTTTTCATAAGTACATACAGGATTCCATCCAGTCCCGAAGCCTTGTTCCCTTTGACGCATCGTATTACAGACTCAAGCTGGTTGAAGGAGGAGAATAAAGGCTTCTTGTTGGTGCTCAGTGGTCCGGGTTGTGGATGAGATGCACTGGTCGTCCGTTCAGCATCCCTTGCTGCATAGCTTGTGGCTAGGTGTACGTTCTGTTTCCCCGATGTCAGGAGATTGTCGTCTGATGTGAGGTGCACATTCTGCCTCTTGTTGACGAAGGACCTCACGACTCTCCAGAACTGGCGGTGATCGTCATGGGTCCTCCGTAACTGGTCATGCCAAAGCGAGGTCTTCCAGTCCCGCATGAGGCCAACGCTCTCTCTACGGCTTAAGTTGCAGAGCTATAAGAGCATTTTGAGGCCGGCACTTCTATACGAGGATCCACTCTTCACGAACCTCTCCGAATGCACATAAGACTGAGCCTGTATAGTATTATGGAGGATATAAAGGATAGATGTCTCGGAGTTCCAACGTCGAGGAGTGGGGATAAACCTCCTCTGGCTGTGGACATAGGGATCTCAAGTCTCGATCCTTTAATTGTTATATCGTATTTTTCTCTTTACGATCATCCTATGCTACCGAAAATGAATCTGTTTGCACAGACATGTTTTATTGCTCACATTTTTTGATTTACGAATAATAACAAAGATACATTTTTTAAATGCCAAAATAATGAACCAATTTCAGTAACTTCAATGGGGTTCTAGATGATAAATCCGTTTGCAGATGGGAAATTTATAATTCCATATTGAAACGAGAAGAAAAGTAAATTTGTCCCGAAAGTGCTGCCATCTTCTGTTAAAAAAAAAACTTACTGAAATTCGGTATAATTAACCTTAAGAGAACAGTTCCAAAGAATTCGGAAACAATCACCCACCAAATTACAAGATGCTAAGCAAGATATCCTCATATGGAAAATCTCTTTCAGAAAATCCAGATCTGATGAAGAAATCCTGAGAAGAATGATAATCCAGTACACAGCCTTCACTCATGGATATCTAATGAAAGGACTGGATCCAGCACTTTGTGAAACATCTAACACATAATTTATATTTGAATGCAATGTAACAATGAGTAAACTTTACTCATTCACAGAGTTATTATATAAATGTAAAAATATTCCTTCCACTATTGCCAAAGCACTTTCAAATTAAGAAGAAAAAAATTCAGAATATGATATATTTCCAAAAATCACAAATTTTGTCTATTTAATTTAGCTAAATAGATTCTGAAATCTTTATTTAGCAGTATAAGCAAAATAAGTATCAAAATGAGGGAAGGTTAGGATACTAAACCTGATGACTAAAAATATTAAATGTTTATTATTATGACTACATAAAAATAACATTTTTTTAAAGACATTATTCCTAAAAAAAAGTGTTTATCAAAATATAAAATTTTATTAATAAAATAAATCAGCTTAAAAGATACTCACACATGTTCTCATATTGATTTCAAATTTTTTTTATAAGTAATAAAAATATGTGCTACTAATAGTTTTCAAACTAGTATAAATAATTCATACAGCAACTATGAGAGTTTATAATAAGATGGAAGATGGTCTAGGTGTGGTCAAATTAATTCGAAATAGAAAATAAACTATTTGTTAACGCACAAAGATGCAGGGCTTTATTAGAGCTAAAAGAGATACAAGCAACTAAAATTAAAAAACAGAGTATGAGAAGAAGAATTACTAATGAATAAAAATAAACTATGGTGTGGTTAAAAATTATGTAAAATATGTGAAAATTTATATATAAATGAACAAAGTAAATCAAATTAAATAAAACAAGATACACAGTGAAAATATACATAAAGAAATAAAAAATTCAAAAAAGTATTTGATATATAATGAAAAGGGAAATAATAACAAATAAAAAGGAGATAATAGAGAAATAGAAAAAATACACACTAAAAGATGGAAAATGATGGAAACAAAAACAAAATAAAGATCAAGAAAAAATGCAAAGAAAGGACTAAAGTTATGGGGTCAACATAAGAGTCTAAGAGTTTATTTGTGACATTAGGTGGGTAGTAGTCATGTCAATTTTGTTTAATACATTGTATGTTGGTCTGCTGGGATTAAGGGTTAGAAAGAGAAAGGTATCATTGGATTAAATTTTTAGCAATATTGGCTTTTAACAATGTTGGTTTATAATAAATAGTTTCCTTTCTGTTTCTGTTCTTTGGACTGCACCAGGACCATCTTCTTTTTATTAATTACACACAGTCAATTAATGATCTTCCAATATGAAAATTATATTGCTGTTGCATGGTTATCTACCATGCAAAAGTAGATAACTTCTTACCTAGTTAACTATACTTATCAATTTCTTCTAGGATGGTACAAATTTTACAAATATTGTGATTTAATAGACAATACAAGGCAGTGTGTTAAGCTCTCTGGTTTCAACCTATGATTTTAGTGCAGTTTTAACATTTGATAGGTTCTTAAAAACCATGATTATAAACTGACATCTAATTGGCAGTGAAATATTTATAGGTATTTTTTTTAGATCTGAATATCAAACCCAAATTCATCTTCTTAACAATAATTTAATATAAAAAATAAATAAATAAAACACTCTTTCTAGTAATAAAGCACAGCCATATGTTGTTTTTTTCATTTAATTCAGAAAATTTCACAACACAACATCTGTGTTTTAAAGTCATTCAAGATTATAATTTTTCATATTTCAAAAAATAAACCTTAATGGAGCAGCTAGCATGAGATTAATGTTCAACTACCTCAAAACCAAGTTTTCTATCTAAATATCAATGAATATTGGCTTGATCAAGGCTTCCAACGGCAATAAAATGTAATACTATATATTTACAATGCTATGCATATATGATTAAAAAAAACTTATATTTTAATCGATTAATATTAGAGAATAGAATTATATCCTAAAGGAGCAGAATTTTTAAGAAAGTTGGATCATTCTAAAATTTATTCTATCTTCAAAAACATAACTTTTTGCACTAGCATTATACAAAATTTAGAACTATGTTAATATTGGTCAAATAATTCACTAAACAAATTCACAGTTTTTTAATGATAATAAAAATTGCATATAATAGGAATAAACAATTAAAGTTTATCTTGATTCTTATATTTTTAATTTATCTAATATTATAAGGTCTATTTTCAGTCCAACATTATTTATTCATTAAAATTAAATTCCACAATAATCAAAAAAATAAATGTTATCATACATCATACTAACTTTATACAACATTGACAGCCTCCAAAATGGTCCTTTTAATTGGTGATTGTATTTTATGTTGAGGAAATACATTAAAATTTCTAGACACCTGGATATTATTATTGAAATCTTTTCTTTTTATGTCTGGTAATCTCGATCTTGGCCTAGAATCTGGAAGTTCTGCCTCCTTCCTCTCTTCTCTTTGATCTTGTAGAGAATTTTCATTACTGAAGTTCATTATCGTTGTCTTACAATCCAGCTTAGTACGCTCGATGCGCTTTCTCCAGTCATACAACTCATTACAACTATTGATCCTTTTTGTAACTGTTTCACTGTTTTTGGACATCCTATACCTTTGTACTGCCTGAGAGATGGAAGTTCTTCCAGAGCAACAATGGCGCTTAACCTTCTTCCGCTTCTCAGGTTCTTTCCTGACTTCACGGCTTTCAGCTGATGAAATCTAGAATAGTAAATAAATTACATTATTATTATTGTGTAATATTGATCCATTTGGATGCTTCTTCACAAAACCTCAGATTACCTAAGACTTTCTTTACAAGGAGACAAACAATACTCCAGTAAAATTATTCACCCAACCTTTTTTTTTTAATGTAAAGGTTATGTGTCCAATTTGATTGGTTTACAATTCTATTAAATCAATCTAGCAAGTCAGGATTCAAAAGAAATCATCTAGTAGTTAAAAAAAAGAATTTATATCACTTTATATCAAATTATATTTCAAGCAATTGAATGGTTTAAGAACATTAATATTTATATCTTTTATAGAAATAATGTTTAATATGTGTAAAAGAATCATTCAGAGAGTTTTCATTGGATATGAAAATTGATAGCATTAAGAACACCGCAAGTTTGATCCAATTGAAACCAGATTTGTAAGTAAAAATTATATTTTCTTGATAAGTAATAGTGCATTATAATATTAGTAATACATGCAATAATGTTTTATATGCGTATACATTTTTTGGAACAGAATACTAAGAGTTGATTTTGTCTATGTTGTCAAGTAATACAACATATAAGTGATACTATAAGATATAAGTTCCTAATGTAAATATTAAACATACTCTGACTCCTGAAGATGAATCTTCCTTCAATTGTTCTGATAACCTTCTTATTGCCTCCTTCATTCCATGATTGTGATCAGTCTTCATTTCCTCTGGCCTTGAAATTCTAGGTCCTGTTCTTAACTTCATTCCACGTACAGTCAGATTCATTCCAGTGTAAGGAGGCGGATTTGACACATCTTGACGGTAAGCGAGCTCAAACATTCCAGTATCTGCATCTTTAGTGGACCTTCTATCAATGACAACTATGAAATAATAAAAAAAAAAATTAAACAATAAAAAAGATTTTTCTTTCCACTCATTTATTGGAAAACATTACTATTTGTTCCAAAAGGTATGATTAAAACAACTTTGACCCATGTCACCAATCTGCATAATTTTCTCTGAACACATTTTGGAATTAATGTGGCTAATACAGAAAGTAATACTTCCATAAACCTTATGACATAATTAAAAATTGTTTATACATAGTTTTATTTAAAAAAAAAAATTTTTTTTTGCATTTGTTTTTAAAAAATATTTTATGATTCAATTTATTTTTTATTATTTTTAGGATCAATTTATTGTCTACATGTTAAACACTCCACATCAGTTATTTAGCCTCTGGCACAAACCCAAGTAATTTTATATTATATTATACTTTAGATTATATATTATACTTTACATATTATAAATATATTAATTTGTATAAATAAATCTGTACCACTATAACCAAAGAAGGGTCAAGGGTGCAGTAATTTTTAAGGAAGTAACTGTTGTGAAAGGAGGTGATTTGTTCATAATCATGCTCGACTGCCAAATAATAATTATCTGTCATAGCAGGATTCAAATCTGGGTCCTTGGAGTTAGTAGCTATATATATTTTCATTTATTAAGAATTAATAAAATTATATTTTTAGTAAATACCTTTGATGATGTCCTCCAAGCATTGAGGACATAGTCGGGCAGTGACGCTGGTTGTGGGACTCATACAAGGTGAAGAGTTGATCTCTATTAACCAAGGCTGCAGGTCCTCAGTGAGCATAAAGTCCACTCCATACAGCTCGAAAGTGTTTGGTCGTGGCGACACATGCTCTTGGGCCGCCAGTAGTGCACAAGTAAATGCACCTCTCATTCCTGGATATATGATCTTGTCCCACTTGTCAGCATGCCCGATGGTCCTACCAACAGAATTAAGATTTTAAAACTGCAATTTTCTATTGTGATTGCAAGCAGAAATTTGTTTTATACTAATATTGCTTTCTTCATTTATTATTTATTTTATTAAATAAGTATTACAGAAATATTATAATATTAAAAATATTAGGGATATTTGAGTGTAATTAATTAATTATATTATTTGTCCAAAATATAAACTTAAATTCTCCTGATATATTTGAGATTAAAAACTTGAAAACTGGAATTAATACTGCCTACAGATTTTGAATGTCTGAATTTCTTTGATTGGAAAAAAAAATATGTTATTATTTTGTTTCAAAAATCATAATAATTACAATCCTTTTAATTCATGATTCTGTTTACTTCAACAGTGATATAATTATGATTATACTGAAGGAAAATATTACACTAATTTGTGAGAACAAGTAACTATTTATTAAAAACATGTTAATTGATAAAAAACATCAGACTAACTTATCATGAAAAAACATCTGTTTTAAAACTATCTTGATCGTAATATTTTTTATCATTATTATGTTTATAGTTTACAGATAGCTAACTTATATATATACACATATGAATGGAACAACACCTTAAATATGCTTGGAAAGTCAAAGAATCCCACATATTTTCATCAGGTAGCAAACGGTCTCTCTTTTTTTCATTCTTGTATTTGCACTGGATGGCATTATTGCTCAGATGCACTGATTCATGCATGTTGGTCAAAGAAAATAGATGTGAACAAAACCTTAAGTAACATTCTCTGAAAAATTAAATCAAATTAGTATCATAAATTTATTTCGCTATTTTTCAGTAATCGATGTAATTTATGTCAATTATGCTAACTTGTACATCCAAATCGTCAGAGGATAAATACTAGTAACCAAGAACCATTGTCTGATGTCAAATTTTGTATTGTATATCAGAAGCGGTTTTTCTGAAATCATAAGAACTCAATTAGTTATGCAACAGTTAACTTAACTAGGATTGCTTCATTAAGAATACAAATCTGAGTAATTTATTTAAACAGGCAGAATGACAGCAAAATTTATGATAGGAATAGAATCCTAATCAATTACATTTTGAAACACCCCTCTTTGATAATCAAAAGCAACTTCTTTTGGATCTTATAATGAACAAAAACGAGGTATTAATTATGATCTTAATCATAATTAATATTATCCGAATTATTTAATAATCTATTAAGAAAATTCAGTGTTTAAATACCAGTTTGTTACAATATATACAGGAAATTCAGAAATTAAAAATTTCGGTCATGGTAGACCAATGGTAACAGTGTGTCTGTGTATACAACTGTCCTTGAAAACCTATATCGGCAAATATAATATGAAATAAATGTTTATACCATAAAAATAAATCTTTTGAAGAAATTTTTAGTAATTATTAAAAAAAAAAAAACGAATTAAGGAAACATACAGCTGATAAGGTTGTTGTTGTTTTTGGGAACGACAGACCGTGGAACTCCTAAGCGGCGCGCGATATACTACGAAATACATCGCGCGTTTCTTGACAAGGTTTTCATAGGATGGGTTCGTCACTCCCACGCCTATTTTTGTGAGTGCCATCCATTGGCTTACAGGCCTCACAAATGCCCGGAGGGAGGCTCTGAGAGTGAATATTGTATGATATTTTTGAAAAAACCTCGGGTAGTGCTAGGAACTCAACCTTTTTGTTGGTACTACAGTAAATTTTATGCATCCAGGTCTAAAACTGTTCTGGAAACTGTTACTATGAAAATGAACCTTCACTAACTACTAATTAGCCTATAAAACATACTGCATACACTAACTTACCAATGTACTTCTGAATTACAAGCCTTGGATCATTAGCATTGAAAGCACCTAACCTTTGTTGGACCTGCTCTAGCTTGTTGATCACCTGAATACCTCTTCCTCTTGACTTGGCTCCAGGCTTCACAATCCAAACGTTGTTCGTCCCATCCATTGCCATCTGTGGCCAATACGGTCGAATCGAGTCAACAGCCATTTTGGCGCAGGTGTACATTTCCTGCGGACCAAGCAATTTTAATGAGGTTCAATTGCGATAGTCAGGTTAGGCAAGGATGTACTCAGTATAAAAGCTAACCTGAAAATAAGGTTAAAAAGCTGAGTCGATGGTTACGTACTGCCTAGAATCTAATGAGTTTATAATAGCGCGGCACTATTTCACAGATTTTTCGCACATAGTTAATAATACAAATGTACATTGGCTATGCAAATCCGCTCTTTGCTGAGGTCAAAAGAGCACACAACAATAGATTTCCACTTAAAACAAAGCCCATGTTCTGGAAAAGTACGTAACAAATACCTTAGAAATGACGTCACCAAGTCGGAGCATAGAGCGACCGCAACACAACGAACACTGGTACTGAACTTTATGACCGTTTTTTATTTCGGCTACTATTTTTATAGTCCAGCAGTCTCCTACGCTTAAGCATAACATATATTTGCATCTATGCAAAAATCACGGCCCAAAGGCGTCAAAAGAATGCGAAATCGATCAGTTTTTCAAAAATTATAATATTTTTTAACATACCCAAAATACTTTTCTCGATTTCCTTTTTCAATAGTATTTGGATGAATAATAGAAGACAGAGTTACCAGGGGAGGAACTGATTCATAGTTCTTTTAACTACTATAACCCATCAGTTTGTTACTCATTTTTGGGAAATTGCTGAAATCAGTTGTAACAAAACATCTTTCATCTTTTTTTCAGTGCATCGAAATTATTCCGGATGTTCAATTTGGTTTTCAGTGTAATTATTCCATTTGCCACTATTATTCAGTAATTGGTAAAACTATCGAAATTTATAATAACCGTATTCGAAATGAAGAAGCACGCCTTGGTAAGGTTCTAAGACTTCCAACTAGCGTTCGAATCGTCTCGTATCGAGGGTTCCTTTACAAGCTAAAGAATGTAGACACTCTGAAGTACTTATAGGATATTCTGAGCTCATTCCTTAACGGCAGAACATATTCTGTTAGAAGAAATGACACGAATTATACCCTCAGACTAATCCATGCCGGTACTCCACAAGGTCCAGTCCTTTCTCCCATTCTGGTCTTCGGGGTTTCTAAATCCGACTAGGGGTTCCCTGTACACGTATTGTATTGAGATTTATTCATCTTATCATGTATTTATTTTATATATTTTTTGTATTTATATTATGTATCTCTATCGGTTCCTGATGGGAACTGAGTGAAAAAGTATATTTAATTTAAAGTATATATAAAGTAGCTATATTTAATTCAAATACTAGAGACCATAGACCCCCTCGTCATGGTATTCTAGGTATGAATATCTATAATTAATCATTGGAGTTCCTTTCCAACGGTATCGTGTTCACCAATTTGCTATGCTATTATATATGAGGTGACATGCAGGGATCCTTAATTATAAAGTAAAGTCTTTTTACATATTTTATATTTACAATTATATTTACATTACCAAAAATAATATTATGAGAGAGCATTGGTAGACCTGTTTCCTTATACTTTAATTGTTATATTATGAATTGAGAAGTACCAGTTGGGATCTTTGATAGTTATACTGACTCTAAGTTAGTAATTCTATTATTGCCATTCAAATTACAACAGAAAAGGTCTTACTTGTTTTGGTACGTCGGTCGGCTTGCCAGTTGTCGCAGCAGAGCGTCCATATTCACTATGGTCCTCAGCCTCCCGGCGGCCATGGCTGAATCTCTGCTCGGTGTGACTTCCTCCTCTGGCCTCCAACTCGTCTTCCCCCAGACTGTCTTCAAGTGTCCATATCTCCCAGACTGTCTTCAACTGTCAGATTGTGACCAACTCTCAGACTATGCCTAACTGTCCTTCTGTCCCAGACTGTCCTCAGGTCTCCATCTCTCCCAGACTGTGTCCAACTGTCAGACTGTCCCAGACTGTCTCCAACTCTGTTCCTCCTGCCCTTTTTGTTTATTTTCTCCCCTCTCCTTCTGACTCCTCCTTCTTTTGATTTCTGTTCTTTGATTGGTTTTTCTATGTACAGAGTGGGTGAGAAGTCTTTTTCCTACCTTTCATGTTTAAATTAAGGCGCCTTTTTTCTTTATGTATTTTCCCCGAGGTTTTTAGAGTGCTCACGTGTGAGATAAGGGCTGTTTATTTGTTTATATCTACCTACACGGTCAACCGTACCCTCTGTTATCTATATATCTCCGTACATTACTTTAGATGTTTTGCCGATCGGGTTACTGCCTAGATCCGGCGGTTTCTTTGGCATGCTGAGAAAAGAAAATTACTTAGCGCTAAAAATTCCAGCTGGTGCCTCTCATACATATAATTATCAACATTAAACTTTCTGAAACCTACGCAAAGTTAGCAATGTTATATCCCATCGTAGATAGAAAATCCAAATTAAAACAAGAAAAAACTACCCGTATTTTTAAAACAGTACTCAGGCCATTAATGATGTACGACTGTAAAGTCTGGGGAGCGGCATCCTTTACGAAAATGAAAAAAATTACATTAATTTCAAAATAAAGTCTTAAGAGTCGGAGCTGAAGCTTCTTGTTTTGTAAGAAATAACCAATTGCATCGGGAATTACAAATTTCATCAATAGGAGACTATATCAAAAAACGGTTCATAAAATGCCACTCCCAGTTACTGTCAGCTAAAGGAGCTGTGACTTACAACTTAACAAATCCAACCTCATCCCGAAGACTGATGGCTAGGCTGCTGCAGGGCACCCTGTTATCAAGTCTATATTTATCGATTCTATAATTGGAATTACTATATATTTTTTTCTCTTCGTCTTTTTCTTTAGTTAACTTTTTTCCCCCTTATAAGTCAATTATTTATTTTAGTAAATCTATAAATGTCATTGTTTTTGTTTTTGGTGTTGATATTTTTTTCTTTTTCTCTTTTATTATGATTATATTATTTATATCTAAATCTTTTTTATAACATCGTAAATAGTAAAGGGGTATCTTTTCCACGAGACTATACCCTCCCCCCACTCCACAATCACTTGTTAAAAAAAATGTAACTGTTATACTAACCATGTAAGGCCACTAGGCCAATCTGGTTTAAAATAAAAAAAAACTTTTAATTTGTGTGCATCTACAAAGTAATACTACGACCATCACTCCTACACGGCGCACCACTGCTACACTATCTTTACCCAACAGCCCTGACATCACTACAACAATACCAAAATACACATAGCACACTACAGAAGATATGTCGAGGGTCATCTCTGGAAAGACGTAATATGGCACACATTCATAACGAACTACAGTTAGAAACTGTACGACAACATATCACACGGAGACACATTAAATTCTTCGACAGTCTCCCTGCTTCCTTCAATCCAGTATTCCAGTCTATCACCCCATCCCCCCTTCCTGCGAGGTGGCAGGGCAGGAAAGGTACCAAAAACCCTATTAACATCACCTCATCGCTCCATCTTCTGATGCACCCCAACCCCCTCCCACACTTCTTTAGATTTCAGACTGTTTCTCTTATTATTTCACCATTATCTATTGTCTTTATTATTTTTTATTTTTATTTTTATTTCTATTTTTATCTTATATGCGATACAACAAGAGGAGGCCCCTCACCTCCGGACTCAAAATAGCTCCTTGAATGGATAGCTCATATGTAAAATTAAATATAACAGGTAACCTTAAAATACCAAAGGTAGTAAAAGGTAAGACACAACACGAATTACTTTTATTTTTACACAGTAATGCACTTACTAATTCACTTTTTATTTCTGTTTTAGAGGGTTCGAAAAAAAAAAAAAAAAAAATTGTGTGCTAATAAATATCTTTACAACTGTACTTAGTTTAATTTTCGTAATTACATTTTGATCGTAAATACAACGGGCCTAAGACAAATAAATACTCAGATGTGGTTTAATCACTTACCTGAATTTGCAAGTCGGTTGCGACCTGGAAAGGTTCGCCAGAATGGACGCATTGATAGTAGTGAGTAAGGAACTGTTCCCATTGATGATCCCATATTTTTTCTTCGTTCCCTTTATCGATATCATCATGTTGCCGGTGCGAAACGTACTCCGATACCCTCCTTACTGCGAACTCAATAGCCTTCAGGGGAACCTGGGAATCAGATATGTATGCCACTGAAAATTTAAATATTTAATGAATACCATTAAATAAATACACATAGTTTTGCGAAATATATAATGGTTGGTTATACATTCAGTTTGTTAATATCTGACAGCAGAATGGTATTTAACATTGAAAATTGTGATTGTTTAAAAAAATTAAACAGATACAAATCTGGTTGAATTATTAAGTGAACAAAAAGGCTTATGATCTACTGTTCCTTGAATGATTAACCTAGATCAGATATCTGTTGGAATCTTACCGGGAAACAACACTGTTTTCATTTTAAACAGATGAAAGTAGGCTGGATTAGATACGATTTTCAAACGCGTTTTTGAGACATTAAATCGAAGATCATATGCATATTTCATGATAAAAAGGTTTTAGAGCAAAACTTCCCGAGCATATAGATTATTCAATATTGCTCTAGCACATATTGGTAAGAACCAACAACAGCCCCTATTTAATTATTTTTTTTACTATGTAGTCATATACTATTTTTTCCTTTAAACAATGCGCAATTAATTTCAACTACTTCTCTTCAAAGCATCACGCTGAAAGGCCATTCTCTTTTTTAAAACATTAAATACTTTAAGTTAGAATTCGCGAATTACTCATTACCAATAGATGATTAATTTTTTTTCATTATTGTGTTGAGTACATTCTGTCATATACATTCAGACATTGGTAATAGAGATAAGAGATAACTTTCACACCATATCCACAGATATTATAAATTAAATGATAACAAAGTAATAAATATAAAAAACTGAACAAAAAAAATATATGAACTAAAATTAATCTTGAAGTAAAATAAGAAAAAAAAAAAACCTAACACCCAGCCCACAATGCTGCCTTCCATTTATGTTATCTATTTAAATAATACGAACATTTTTATCATTATTTTTAATAGTTAACCCAAACTGAAATCGTTACATGTTGACAACTATTATCGTTACGTGTTAAATTAGTAAAAGCAGAGGCTGAAATCATCTATATTGAGGAATGTTAAGTAGCTAAATTAAATGACTGGGGTAGGATAATAATCTGCAATAATTTTAGACATGAACGTGAAACAGTAAATTTTGACCGAAACACTGGTAATGTGAAACAAATGAATAAAAAGGTTGAAACAAAAATGATCTACTTTATCCAGATTCTAGAATGCAGTCAAACTGTGTAATAGGAGTCCCTGTGCCATTAATGGATCATTTTATTAAGGTCCCGATCATCACGGTATACGTTTAATGTATTTGAAACCTTCTACTAGGGGCCCCCTTCAATCCGTCTTGGCAACACTGTTGGTGGGATAACCCTCATGGTACCTACCGACCAGAGTTATCTTGTAATCGTTACTTTTAAATTATATATACGTTCTGTTCCATGTTCCTTAGTGTACTTATGGTTATAAATAAAGAAAGAACAGTTAATGAAATCACAGTGTTCTATTGACAAAGTCTTAAATGCACAAAAGTTGCGACGAAGATAAGAAAAAAATCACTCAGTCCCTTCCAAAATATCAAGTCTCTCAAGTTGCAGGAAAACCAAATGGTCGAGGAAGGATATAGTATAAAGTAAAGTATAACCTGAAGTAATGTAAAGTATAAAGTATAACCTGACCCTTCAATGGGTGATGGGCATAAAAAAGGTCGGATGAGAGCTGTGATTGGCTGATTAGGGAGGGGTAGAGATAATAGAGGGGAAATGAAACTAAAAAGGGGCGTAGTCCAATGGTAGAC
>NW_027108878.1:37792-38746 GCF_000696795.3 Halyomorpha halys | reverse complement strand
TATATATATATATAAAATTAGGACGAGAGACGATGCCAAGGGATTTGATTAAAAGAACTGCTTGCCATTGACAGACAATGAAGCGCCTTTATTTACTGGATGGATTATCAAAAAGCTAGATTCAGTACCCCAAGAGAACTCTTATACAAGTCTTGAACATTTACAAAGTAGATCTTAAAATTTTAGATTTATAAGAGCGTCTAATGCAGACTTAAATATGATCCAGATGCGGCCAGATAAAAGCTCAAATGGTGATAACTATTTTAATTGAGCCAACCTTTCGCCCCACATTACAAGGCTTCATCAGGGCTAAAAAAGATACAAACACTTAACATAAGTATAAAAGTAAATAAAAAGGCAATAGGGTATACAATGAAAATTAGAAAAAGAAAAGGTTATAAACAATAAATCAAAACGGAAATAATAACAGATGAAGAGAAGAAATATAGAAGAAAGTACAAAATAAGGGATGGAAAATGGGGGGATAAGAACAAAATCAAGAATAAAGGAAGAAAATGAACGAGACAGAAAACGTACCTGTTTGACAAAAGTCAAAGACAGAGTGAACCATTTGTATCGGGTGGAGTGGGGAATAGCATTTAAGTACGTTACATTTGAAAATAATTTTAAAGTAAACAGTACAGAAAATTATACATAAATTAAGTATAGGGTGAGAATTTAGAAAATAAAACCAGAAAACAAAGGCATAACAGGAAAGTTGGCTTCTGAAATGCAGAACGTAGAGAAAAGAAGAATTATGGGTGTTTTAACGGAAACACCCAACTTCCACATCTTATAATGCCACAAGGCAAAAGAAGAAGAATGTAAATATCTGTATATATATATCTTAGTTTTAAGTACTATATATTTGTAAATGTATTAAATAAATAAAAATTTTTAGGAGGTAAGAAAAAAAAAAAAAAAAAAAAAAAAAAAAAAAAAAAAAAAGTCCAA
>NW_027108878.1:20966-37233 GCF_000696795.3 Halyomorpha halys | reverse complement strand
TAAAAAAATATAATTAAATTAAATATGGGGTGAGGATTTAGAAAATAAAACCTGAAAACAAAGACATAACAGGAAAGTTGGCTTCTGAAATGCAGAACGTAGAGAAAAGGAGAATTATGGGTGTTAGGGAGATGCAGTCTTCATCAACTTTATGTTTGACGGAATTTTATGTTAAATTTATGTGAATCCGAGATGAGGAGTTTTTTATGGTTGGGGACAGTAACAAGAACTGAAGTATTATCAAAGTTAAAAGCATGATTGAGGTTTATAGCGTGTTCTGATAATTTAGTGGCAAATGGCTTGCAGTAGGAAATAGAAGTTTTGTGCGATTTTTAAGGTGATTCCTAGTTTTGCCGATGTAGGAGGAATTGCAACTTGTGGTAGAACAAGGAATCCGGTAAACTACATTGGAACGGGGTAAAAAAGGAATATGGTCTTTTAATTTGGAGAAAAGATAGGAAATTTTGTAGTGGGACTTCAAGCGAAGACGTTGGGAATAGTGGTTGGTAAGGATTCTTGTATATTGTCAGAAAGAATGGAAATATACGAGATAGAAGAGATCTGTACTAAAAAAGAGGTGGTGTGGGCGGAGATGAGTTTAGAACGGGAGTAACACGGTTAATGTAAGAATCAATTTTTTTCTCAAAATCCTTATTATCAATGCTGCTAAGAAGGATAATGTTCCGATCCCTTTCTCTTTATAAACCTCAATATCACCAGACCAACATACAACGTATTAAACAGATCCTATTCAACAACATCCCTTATAAAGTGACAAACTACTTGATTCATACCTTAACCGTATTACTCCAGTTCCTCCTGTTCTCAACTCATCAGGCGAATGCAGAACAATATATTGAGATTGTTCTGTGATTACGAATCACATCATGAGTAATAACAAACCGCAAATTGTTTTAATAGACCAAGAAAATCGATGTGGATATGTGATTGGAGTTAGACGAACGACAATATCAATAAAACAATATCGGAAAAGATCAGGAAATGCCAAGATTTAATCCAACTACCGTCGGCAACTTTATAGAGTTGAGAATATAAATGTATATCCGGTAGTAATACCTTTATAAGGCCTCCTCCCAGACGATACGTAGTTATACTCAGCATAGCGAGTATTTGTTAGAAAGTTTTTTTTATTATATAGATTAAAATTTGACTTTGGTGCGGGTAGGTGAATATTTCTGGTGAATCCTAAGAAAATGTAAAATTCTAAATAAATATTACGAATGAGAGACAGTGTAAGAATTTTTCTGGTTTGGTTTATACCAGTCTGGAGCAAGAAATTATATTAAACATAAATAACAATGAATTTTCTTTGGCCCGTAGTAAAGTTACTTAATCAAGATACTATTTTTGATAACAAAAATAAAAGTGATTTAGGTAGTTCACCCTAAATGATGACCGACGACTTTCAGATAATGGAGATGAAATAAATCTATATTTAAAAAAAAATTCGTTAAATTTAAGAGCTAAAATTTCCGAAGAGAAAAATATAAAAAGCAATAAATGTCTGGCAGTCATTGACCTAAGGCGAACTAATTAAATTAGTGATTTAAACTCACAAAAGTCCCACATAACAATAACTGCATTATTCTCTTCAGTAAAGGGAAAAATAGATTTATAGTGAACTGCAAAGTGCATATTGATCATCTCGTTCAAGGTATGGAGTTCAACGAATCGTGAACAACAACGAACAAACACTTTGACAGGGACACGTGATTGATAAAATTTGTCACGAACAAAACAAGAAATTGACGAATGAAAAGATGTCAAGAAATTGATTTATTTTTGAATTAAATACATTAAAAACACCCATATCTAACGACATCATCGTTATAAATTATTTATTCTCTTTTGATGTTTATCTTACCTTGCCATTCCCAGTGAAGAGGTTTGGCGTTTGTTTTTCGATCGCCGCGACCAGCGTGTTCAAGAGACCTTGACAAGCTGTGATCCGAAAATCTGCAACAAATAATTCGTAATCTTCTTGTGAGGACAGGATGTGGCATCTTGGAAACCTCGCATTGATACCTGGGCCAACGAACCAATGAGATTCTCCGAGATAACTTGCGATACCGATCTGTAAAAATATAATTATTTTACATAAACTTATGTTAATTTTTTTATGAATTGAAATGTAAATTAATTTCAGGAAATTGCATTTTTGTAAAAAGTCATTAATTCCCTGATCAGGCATATAAAAACTATTTATGTGTAAGTAATATTTAATTTAGTTAGTAACGTAGCCATCTTGTGTTTCGAAAATAACTTAAATATCATATTTTATGTTTCAGTTATATTTCGTTACATTTCCTTGGAAGAACAAAATAGACATCTAAACTCTAAGAAAAAATTATAGAATACCCATAAGTAATTGTGATATAACTCTACATTATGTGACCTATATAAGAATAAAAACAATTTTATATAGAAGTTCAAATTATATAACTTGTAACAACAGAATAGTACACATGTAAGTAATGGCTTTATTTTGTAACAATTATGGATAATGTCACTGATCGGTTTATTTTAAACTGAATCGTAAAGGTGCTACGTTTGACAACGAATTACTATCTGATGAGATTATCAATTTAAAATCAGAAAACGGCAAACAAAATTTAAAATTAGTAATACAATTTTTCAAATCTCATTAAAAAAGTCAAATTATAATTGTATTTGTAATTATAATTCTTTACAAATCAGTTATATGAGCTATCTTAATCTTGATATACGCTTCTTCTATCGGAGGGAGGTGATCTGGCTATTATTACACTCAAACACCATGTTTATTCTCCAAACCATTGGAGAAACAGATATCCCCTTTACAGAGGCTGGGTGTTCCAAAAGAGTCTCTCTACACTACAGTAATAGAATAAATAATTATCTTTAAGAACCGGAAATTTAATTGACTAATTTTTTAATAATTTAAAACGTTAGATAAATACTCTAAAACTACCACCCTCAAATACAGGAGAGCAGGACATTTCACTGTCTAGTGACATCACAAAAAAAAAAAATCCAATTTATTTCATTTTGTTCAGGGGATATTTTATTGATTGTACTGTAGACTGTGTTTTTCTCATGACAACCCTCCTAGGCTCGAAACAGACAGCAGAACACAGCAGAGAATGTAACCCCAGTCTACGATACTACTTTTGGAATACTTTAAATTCCAAAATATATCAAAAGATTTTTTGTTAAATTAACAACTACTAAACCAGAGCAGAGATGTGATACTTCCAACATTGTAATCTAAGTTATATATCCAATATATTATTTCATCGAAATACTGTTGAATTTTATTTATATTAACCAGTTATATTTAATTTATGTCATAATTTTATTTTGTAAACGAGTAAATCCCAAATAAATTATAAATATGCACTACTTTATAATTAATGCATTACTATAAAGGACAACATAGAAACGCTACAGAAGATTGGAGCCCTCCTGGAACAGCAGAAAAAAGTGGAAGAACTATCCATGGAAAACAAAAACCTCAAAATTAAATTATAGGACCTTGAGGGTAGACTTTATTAGGCGGAGCAAAATAACCTGAAAAATACTGTAGAGATTAGAAGAATCCCGGAGAAGCAGGGAGAGACTATTGTGGGAACAATTCTCAGCATTGGTGCAGGTCTGGGCGTGAAGCTGTGTCCGGACGATCTGGACCAAACGGTACGGCTCAGTTCTAAACAGGAAGGAGCGCATTATAGTAAGATTCGTCCGTCAAACACTGAGAGATGAGCTGGTGCGGCAAAGAAGAGTCAAAAGGGATTTCTCCACCCGTCACTTAGGTTGGGATGAAAACGACGCGCACCGGGTTTATGTGAGCGAAGTAATGACGCCCGCCAACAAGCACCTCTACTGGTCAGCCAAGCAGAAGCAGGAAGTGGCGAAAATCAAGTACGTCTGGTTCAGCGGAGGTAGGGTGCAGGCAGTCCGATGGCTACCCAGCGGTCATTATAGGCAAGACCAGCGACTTGGACGTCTTCAGTTGAATTCGGTATCCAAGTCACTACAATATTGTTATAATTTTCTTTTTTTGTATAGCAGATATTTTATTTTCATTTTTTTCAACACTTTAATAATAGCACTTATAGAATTTTCTCTATTTATATCTCTTCTCTTTTAAATTTTTTATAACTCAATTTTTCGTGACTATTTTCTTAAAATATCGATAACTCAAACTACATATTCCTTTCAATTTCTTATTTGTATTACATTTTATGTAATATGTTGTTATTCTCTACCCCTCAACCTTTATACTTTTTCCATTTACCACCCCACAGTTATGACTAATATCCTCACTTTCTGTCACGTTAATGCACAATCTCTTATTGCCCAATTCGATGAATCCAAACAATACTTCCTCTATAATTTTTACCATTTTATTCCTTCCTCTCAAGTTTCTAGTCTATTCCCAATTACGCTTTCTTTCGTCATGACAGATCCGATCGTGCAGGAGATGGTGTTGGGTTGTCTTTGCATGTAAGTCTCAAGGTCAAAATCCTACTTCGTTCCCCTTCTCCTATCACCTCACTTATGAGCACACTTAACCTCGTACTTCAAAACACACTTCCAAGAATCAATGGTTAGGCATTGCATACTTAATTACAACATAACAGGGCCCATGAAACGAAAACTTGAGCTAGATACCCTCCTGGCCTCTCGTAGGCCATCCATAGTCACACTTACGGACACAAGACTTAGTAACTACACACAGACACACTTCCACGGGTATATTACTTACAGACTTGACTCCCCCATACATGGCGGCGTCGCACTACTGGTGTGTCATGACGTCCCATTCAGACTCATCAACGGTTCCACACTCCACAAAAACAAACACACAGCCATTACAATACAAGTCAGACTAGAACACACCTACAAAATCACTTGCGTCTACCGGAGCCCCAGTGCCAAACCGGACACACTCAAGACCTTTCTCCGCGACATCGAGAACGACAGACAACACATCATACTAGGTGACCTAAACGCCAAACACCACTCATGGAATTGCGCTAAAGGCAATGCACTAGGAAACTACCTGACCAAAACATAATACACCCTGATGCATATACATACAGACAAACTTCTAACCCGTCATACACATCCACACTTGACCTACTTCTCGCGCAACAAGCACACAGTTTCACTAACTGTACTACACTAGATTTTAGTGACTATGACCACCTACCAGTACTTTATCAGTTAAGCAAACACACAACACGAATCCCAACTACAGACTTAAAATACAACTTCAAACACGCCGACTGGAAACTTTACAAAACACAAATATATGGCAACATACCCAACATTACAACACTCAACTCACCACAAGACATAAGTACGGCCATTGACACAACAAACCATACGAGACGCCGCCAACGCATCAATACCCACATTCACACTCACACCAATTCACCTACGCACACTACCCCAACACATACTCACACTCATTAAACAACGCAATAACCTCAAAAACTGCTGGTACAGGACTAAAGACTAGATTTACAGACCAATCATAAACAATCTCACAAGTCAGATAACATCCCTTATGTCACAGTGGAAAACGTCCCTATGGCATGAACAATTACGCCGCACACACTAAGATCCCAAAAACTTCTAGAAATTAGTCCGAAGTCACCACACCAAATCGAGATCGGTGAAACTCTACCGAGGCGATGAGCTCCTCACACCCGCAGATCATGCAGACGTTCTATCTGACTACTACCTACAACGTGACAATGCACGCACCGTTTCTGTATACCACCACCAACCCAGACCAAAAAGTCACAAAACACCATCTTCTCAACCCATAAACACCTGACTGCAACACAGAGGAAAACGAAGGGAAATAAATCCACTTGAAAGGACATCTCGTATGTCCTACTCAAACAGCTCCCCAGAAAAGCCCAAATTTTTCTCCTCAACATATATAACTCCTGCTCTTGCCTCAGGTATTTCCCAACGGAGTGGAAACATGCTCTCGTTGTTCCAGTCCTCAAGCCCAGAAAACGAGGAGCGGATCTGCTTGACTACGGAGTTCTATTTCGTCCTTTATTCGTAGTTTTAATTCCCATCCAATCTTCAAATCACATATCTTCGTATATCACATATCTTGTTTTATTTTGTATTTTACTTTAAGGTTCTAAAGGCCAATTTTGACGCCTGTATATTATTGTAAGGGATCGATCCTAGAATAAATAAAGAATATTATTATTACTTCCCTCCAATACCTCATTTTTCAAATGCAATCTTACTCTACTACTCAACAAAAATATGCTAAAACCTGAAGCAACAGAATGTATGGATAGTCGATCGGTTACTTAGATGTTAAGAGTGTTCTGAATGTTACATTATTGTCCGGGTCAATGCAGATAGACTGTGAGGAAGAGCAATATGGAGTGCTGTTTTGTTAAGGTTACAACAACTTGCAGTTCTTTTATTTAAGGAATGATGATGAATAAGCTTTTAATATTGTTTCTGTTTTTACAGAGCAATGCATAGATATTGATTATCTCATAAAACGACACTAGTGTCTATAAAATTCCATTGAAAATTAAGAAACTTCGATTTAAATTTACCTTATTACCGGTGAGTGATGGAAATTCAAATATGTTTTTAATCCCCAAGTGATAATAATGTGTATGTAATACCAGAAGAGCTGCAATCAGCTAGTCTGAACACGTCTGCCTATATACAAGTAAAGTGTTTGGATTTCAGTAAAGGAAGAACTCCAAAAAACATACAGAGATCAGGATGACAATATGGAATTTTGGAATGGTGGAGATGGTCAGATGACGTAAATAACTGATCGCTAGTCATCTGACCTTCTCCACCATCCCAAAATTGCATATTGTCATCCTGATCTCTGTATGTTTTTTGGAGTTCTTCTTTTACTGAAATCCAAACACTTTACTAGCGATCATATATTTAAATGTCCGGCAACGGCGGACTTGAATACAGACGGGAGTTACGTGAACAACGCTAAATTGTACTGGGTTATTCGAAACAAAATGGTATAAATGTCTTATTTGGCGTAGGATAAAGAAAAAAAAATCAAGAATTCAATTAAGAGAATTGAGACAAACAAAAAAATTAGCGATGCTCATTAAATACATCCAGGTACAAACACAATTATTTGATAAGTTATTGGAAGATAATAAGCAGTTGAAATATAAGCTTAACATAAAGCACATAGAAGAGAAGTTTCTAATTGAAAAATTTACAATTATGAAATCATATACAAACCGGTGGATTGATATTTTTGAAAACGCTTACGTAACTCATCTTTTCCTGTTATGTTTTCGACCGCCGATTTAGGTTACAGGGGCCCTGTGACCCGGTTAAAGGGATACTGATATCGGCTTCCACATAAATATTGAATAAAGACCTCCATAAATAAAGACCTTTCCCCTAGCCTTGAGTGATAGGCTGAAAAACTATAGCTGCAAGAAGCAGGCGAGACATCCACAAGAAGCCTTATTTCATTAAATAGGGCGACGAGGTCACGACATTTGCTGTATGAGGAGCAGTTGGCAGAATACGCTAGGCCTGCTATCTGAAATAACCTGCGTGCACCTTAATGGTGGGTTACCCCTGGCCAAAACTGTGGGTCGTGGCTGCTCATTTCCTTGCTCTACCTCACGTTACATGTCGAACAAACGAGGGCATTCAGCCGAATAAACGTCATCCCTTCGGAACGATTATAAATTTTTTTTCTGTTTTATATAACAAAATGTCAATTCATTCAACATAATACGCTTCTCGTAGGTTCACAGAAATTTCTAAAACACTCTAGTAGTATTTTAATATGAAACTAACTCCTACTTATGTGTCAATTCTGATGATTCTTGCTGATTAAATAAAGAACGAAAAAAAATTACTTCTGTATAAAAAAAAAAGTTGAAGCATGAGACCATACGATTTTACTAACAAACAATTGACAAGCCTGATCCTAAATGCAATATTAAAACCGCTCGAAAATTTTGAGATAATGGATTTCAAAAATTTTACTTATATATTACAACTCATTTTTCCAATACAATTTAACTACTAATATTTTAACATTTTATAATGATCTATTCATTAATTCACGTGAAAAATTCAGACACCAAATATTTGACGGTCGCAATACTCATATACATAGGTATATGAAAATTAAAATTTTTTTAAAGGAAAAAAATATGATTATAAAATTATAATTCCCTTTTTATATTTTTCTCTAATTTATATCCGTATCCGTCAAATGCACAATGAAAAATTTACTTGACGATTTTATCACACAAATTTACAGTTAAATCAGTAGATTCCACATTCATTCATGCTCGGTTCAATCAGTAAGCAAAGATTTGTTGTTCATCGCGGTTGTATCATGGTGTATGTATGATAAATTTTAATATTTTTCTTTAAAAATAAAAAAACATAATTTACATACTTTTGTCGTGAAGAAAACTCTTGGGAACCTGGAGACGATGGTAGATTTCGATAAGTTATTCCAGTCTATGGGTTCAGACGTGGCCCATACAAAGCTGACTGGAACATGACGAAGTAGTCTGGACAAAACCTGGCGTTCTTCATCTCCTCTACTTTCAATTCTGGCGGCAACGCTCACTGCAATAGTGAAATAGAGATTTAAAATCGGTATTAGGCACGTTGCCAGGATTTTCTTTCGGAGCGGCTAATAATTACACGCACACAAACTCGCGCGCACACGCACACACACGCGCACACACGCACGCACGCGCACACACACACACAATAAATAAGAATAATAAAACAAGTAAAATGAACATAATACTAATTAAGATTAATGAATAGAAACCTTATCTAAAAATTGTTCATGTGTAAGTGTTCTACTTCAATGTAGTAACCCAGAGGTTACCAATCTTTTTTGGTTTGTGACTCCTTAGATAATCGGATTTTTTCCATGGCGCCCTTAATATATCGGTTTTTGTC
Source organism: Halyomorpha halys (assembly GCF_000696795.3). Taxonomy (NCBI): domain Eukaryota; kingdom Metazoa; phylum Arthropoda; class Insecta; order Hemiptera; family Pentatomidae; genus Halyomorpha; species Halyomorpha halys. Next base: position 28,254 of record NW_027108878.1, on the reverse strand, counting down.
TAATTTTTTGGCTCTTGAAAAATTGGGAAACTTTCCTTTTTAAAAGCGATTAGCCATTTAACAGCGAAAAATTAAAAACATACTATTTTCCTTGGGATAATACAAAATATTTCAAATTTCAATTGTTTCGGTAACATCCGTATTGAGGCTGGACAACCACCTCTAAAGACTCGAAAGTTTCTAAATTCTTGAGTAATTATAATAATAATAACCGAATAACTCGGGGCATCCTTATGACGGCCCGCGGCGCCCTGGAGAGCACACTTTGGGGAGTTGGACTGCCTAAGAATGAAATGGAGAAAAGTGTGTCAGTCCGTTTATCTCTTTTTTGCACTTTATTTTTTTTTATTGTTGTTAATTGTGTCTCAAATAAGTTGTTTTAACCAGGTAGGAGTTTCCTACTTTTTTGTCTCCTAAGAGGACTATGCTGTCATGTGAGAATTTATCTCATAGTAGACAATTTATACTATTTTTTAAAAATATAATTGGTTGTTTTGATGACAAAAATCTTTTCGATTACTCTCAATGCAGTTTGAAAATGAAATTGTAAATTGTAGCTCTTCCATGGGGTGCTGAAGAATCCAGACTTCCTGAAAGATCTAAGATCATCTTGCCTCGGCATTTAATCATGATTTAAAAAAAAAAAAGAGAGAAACTCAGGAGGTGTCCAGGTGAACAAAATGCTGAAATGAGAAACAAAATATGTCACGTTTGAAGTGCACAAATGAGAGAAATATAAAGTTTTACCGTTGCGAGGTGGGAAAGTATGAGTGGGGAAGTAAAAGAGGCAATAACAACATCAATGGATAATATTTCCCAATATGCGCAAAATGCACAAAGTTACACCTCTCCATCCCAGGCAGAAATGTGTAATTTCAGCTCTAGGTTGTTCACACACAGAGACCATTTCGCGAGGTTTCGTTATTTGGAATTAAGTCATAAGTAGGCTTACTTATCTTATCTTTGAAACAGAAACTTATAGCGAGTTTATTGGTTGATGTACGACATGTCAAAATCTCATAACAGCAGTTCAAACATCATAAAAATAATAGAAGGCTAACTCGCTTTGGCAACGGTCATGTATCACCTTTGAAATATTTTTTTAAAACATCCACATGTGTCTTAAATATGCAATACACTGGTTGGATATTCCAAATCTGCTTTTAATCCAAAATAAAAATTAGTCATTTGTCCCATATGAACAATAACTGGCAGAACAGAAAAATTGAAGAAAAACGATGCATTGGCACGGAACAGTGAAATGGTCATTAGCGCCGAATGCCTACCCATTTATTTACTCAGGAAGTTCCTATTCAACAAGTCTCAGTTTCAAATGAATTCTTTTCACTTTTTTAAATGTTTTGTTGGTTTTTATAAATTTGATTGCTTCCAATTACGTTCAATAATTTATAAAAGAATTAAGATTAGTAAAATGTTGGAAATCATATATAAATACGTTGATAAGTTCGTGAGTTACGTCCACGTTAAGTTACGTGTATAGCATTTTTAGTTTTTTTATGATATAATTTATAACATTTACAACCACCAATATATTTAAATATTCAATCATTGTAACTAACATGGTCCTAGTTCCTAAAAGTTTATAATTAGATACCTTCTTGTTGCAATACAATCGTAAAGTACTCAGGGATTATTTAGAGGTTTGACTCTTAACCAATGCCCTTAAGTTCTAATTGCGATAACGCTAAGTAACCCTAAAGTACCTAACTTTTTCAATTTTTTTTTAAGCTACTATTTAGTAAATGAAATGATATTAAAAAAAAAACTATTATTTTTTTCTACTGGCCATTTTATAACTGCGTTGATGATAAACATCCAATTCCATATCCACTTGCATCCAACATATTATTTTTACATTCACTTATCTATTTATTGGATATGTAGTAAGGGAAGAAGTGAAAAAAATTAATAATAAAAAAGTAATACTTCAAAACAATAGTGAAGCCAAAATGGCTACGACCACGGGGGCTGGGTTTATGTTGAGGTTGATAGGAATGTCTGCCATTGTAATCTAAACTGAAATGGAAAGCAGCCAGTGATTGGCTTCACCTTACCTGCCAGCTTATCACCTCCATTAAACTCCTTTACCTAAGACTACGGCCTTATAACCTGTACATTTCAAGTTATGTAGCGAGTTTTGCACTAACGACTCTACCTATTTTTAAGATCTATGACTCAAACTAAGCCGCTACTATGCTCTGAACACCTTCCAGCGTTGAAGGCATAATGGGGTTGTGTCTCCAATCACAAGCTGCGAATGCAGAGGCGAAAAATTTTCATCTTTTTTTTCAAATCTTTTTTTTTTTGTGCCATTATCCACAGCGAAGGTAATGATTGCTTAGATGGCCAACCTATACTAACCTTGGTGGGAGGTCGAATTTTTCATTTTGTAGGCCCACCACTTAATGAATAAATTCAACGTCCTCAGGCTGGATTTGAACCTGCGCCACCCGAAAACCTCAGAAAGATAGACCTAGGATTGACTGGGGGATTCGTTTCATATATATTATCATTGGATGTCAGTCATTAGACAGAAGCTATTAGACAGTAATAAGTATCTGATGTTATTGCTTTCAACCAGTAATAAGGATTGTTCTAACACTGATCAAAACTATCATTAAACACGAGATCCCTTGGGAGTGTACTGGATTTAGAAAAGAAAACCCTGAATTATGCATGCGGCCGTTGGTTAGATAAATGTTTTGTTTCGAGTTGTGTAACGTAATGTTATAGGCTACTAAAAATAAAAGTCATTATTATCATTAGCTTTAGGTTGAAACGATTTACTCATAAAAGTTTAATATCAAATTACATTCATGTATTAATTAATATGAATTTGTGTATTGGCGTAATATCATTTATTTAAATATTATTTTCTTAAACTCACCATCGTCTTGTGCCTGCCTTTGCCTCGGCGTGCTCAGTTTTTGCAAGTCGAAATTCTGGACCCATCCTCTTGCTTTTAGAGCATCCCTTATTGTGGTATACTTTCCGAAAACAGTAAATGTTTTCTTTCCCTGAAAGTTATTCTATACTTATTAAAAGATCCTTTTTTTTAGATTAATCGTTCTATAATCCTGATAATCCTACCAGTAACACTATAGGTAGCCCTCCTTTAAAGCAAATTAATAGAAAATGAAATAGTACTAAAACTAAAACATAAAATTATGATGATTTTAAAAATAATATATAAAAAAAATATGAAGAGAGAAGTGCCATCTTAAGGTTTCCGATAATCAATATTGATCTTCAAGGATAATGCCATATAGCAAATAGTCTTTTCCTCACCAGGACACTATGCATCTTTCCTATTCAAATCAATTCAAGAAAATAGAACTCATTTCATAGACTCATACTATCTCATTTTCATTATAGTCGTCGTTCCATTTAAAAGTTAGAGGTTCTACCAACCTGAGCCGCTTTTTCGACTATCGCTCGCAGTTCGTTAAACCTCTCTTTCGATATACCGCTACCAATGGAGAGGCTGCGCCCCTCCGGCATTTCTGAAAAAAATATATATAAATATGTTATGATTATATAACATACAAAAATCTACAAATAATATGAATCGTGCTGTACATATTGTATTTAATGGCCTTCTTTCATTTCCATAATATTTATATGTTTTGTTTAATTCATTTCAAAATTATGTATTTTTTTGTGTTACAGAGCTTTGGAGAGAAAAGTATAAGTTGAAGAGATTTCTTATTTTCTCGAGCCAATGCAACTATGGGTCGTCTAAATGACTTATTAATTTAGGGTTCGTATAATAATATAACTAGTTTATTATTATTATAAATGTGTTTAATTAAAAAAAGTAGATCCATGTAACAATTAAAAAAACACTAATATACAATGGAAAAACATCCCTCTGTTGAAGGTAATGCAGTTCTGAATCGTATCGCAACCGGGGACGAGACTTGGGTGAAGCATTGAACTGTGAAACAAAACAGCAGTCGATGAAATTGGTGCACACACATTCTCCCAAGAAACCTCGAAAGTATTTGGAATTGCTGTCAGCAATAAAGGTCATGGCTACTGTGGGACTCCAACGGAGTGCTTCTCGTTGATTTTCTGGAACGTGGAGCAACAGTCAACTAGAAAGGTATTGTGAAACACTAAGAAAGTTACGGCGCGCCATACAAAATAAGCACCAAGGTATTGTTTGTTTGTTTGTTTTTGTTTAGTGGTGCCAAACTTCATTGGTCATCAACGCCATTTATATTTCATTTAATTTTGCTAATATTCGTTAAACTTTATTTAGTTTTTAATTTGATTATTTATTATTTTATTTATTTATTTATTTTTCCCACCGATCAAGTTATATTTTTGTCAGTAAATTTTGTGATTTTAAAAACTGATACACCAATTTTATTGCTTTATCGTCGTCTCCAAGGGTTTTTGAGATATCTTGGTTTAGTCCTAAGCTATTGAGGTGTGGTGTGAAATATGGGCATCGTTGGAAAATATGGCTTATTGTTATATTGTTAGGTTGAACTCATGTCAAAACAGTCAAACCGACTAATTTCAACCATCCATACCTTGGATAACTTAACCACCAAAGTATTGTTTTTTCACAACCCAGGTCCACACACGGCCAATCGTACCCAGGCACTCTTAAATGGTTTCAGATGGGAGGTATTTGACAATCCACTATTCAGCCTGGATTTGGCGCCGAGCGATTACCACCTCTTCCCAGCGATGAAAAAATGGCTCGGTGAACAATGCTTTGATACTGACACCGAACAGCATGCCGGTGTAAACCAGTGGTTCAAATCGTAGGTGGTAGATTTCTACAGAGAGGGTATTGAAAAACTTGTGCCACGGTATGATAAATGTCTCAATTTGAATGGCGATTATGTAGAAAAATAGCTAAAGAGTATATCTTTTTGTATATACTTATAAACTTTGAGTTTTTCAATTTTTGAATTATTTCAAAACGTCTGTTACTTTCTGGACAGCCCTCGTAATTAGGCGTATGTCTGGGAAGGAGCAGTAATAAAAAAAAAAACTTTTAAAATTTTTCTAAGACATTATAATGCTCGAAGCCGCACGCATGTCCGGCAAAACATACCACCACTCAAGAGATCGATTTATAAAATTCAAACATGTTTGTGCATGGTGCGTTATGGCTTGCCATCAAATTATGCCAGGTGGATTTCAATGCAAACTTTTCTCCAGAGAAGTAAATTTAATAAAATTTCTCGTTGCAAGATTTTAACTTTTTGTTTTTCTTTTTGGCAGAAATACAGTTTACTAACGTTATCATTCTATTCTTAACCATTCATTCAATGCTAAATGTTATAGCATTAGCATTGAAAATACTATTAATGATTTTATGGATCTTCCTGTCAATAGAAAAACTAAGTGAAATAAAAAAGCAATTATTTAATAACTATAGTGACAAGCAAACATTATCAAGTAGCGAAACAGCGCATCACTTGTCTGTTATTTGTGTTAAAATAGACTTCTTATTTATGAGTTTTTAGTCATTCTGTATTACTTTCTACACTTTCTATGTTAAATATTATTTGTTCTAAAACCTTTAGCTTTCCAACGACATATTATCCCTTGCATACATCAGCCTTAAATATGTACTTTCAGTTTCATAAGACTTTTTATTTTTGACCTAGGCTAACCATACACGCACAGACCATTTTTCGAGAGTTATTTCGATCTCAGGAGACCTCAAAACGTGTATTTCCGTCGAAAACTCAAATTCAAAATTTAGTAAGATGTCAATACTTTCACTTACTGTATTTTTCTGAACGGAAAAATTAGCTTTTGAACTACCTGGTAACACGCAAAGAATATGACCGTCCTATGAGAATATAACAACCAGGATATGAAGTCTTAATCTTCTTACGGCGTGGAAGTGGCCACGGGTAACAAAGCTCCCTGCTTTCACAACTTATCTTAACTTGAAGATTTTAGAAATGATCAAAAAGGTTCTCAACCCCTTTATAAAATAATCGAACAAATGTCAAACTTGTGATCACTAAGTTAAAACTTTTTTCGAGGGAGCTCGAAATGTTTTACATTTCCCACTTGTCTTGTAACTTTTGAATTTTTGTAATGACTTTAATAGTACTTTATACTTAATCGTTTATATTTTTTACGATTAACATTTCGATTAAATAATCGGTTATGGGCCTCTGCTACTTGATGTATAGCAACTTTATTCTTACCTACAACCATTTCCAACTGAAATGGAAAAGTTTGGCTTCAAAACATCTCTTGGACCGGGGCATCTACTATCGAGAATAACAACCTATTGGCACAACAGTTGTAACAATGCCACCAATCGCCAACTAATATATAGGAGGTATATACCACTGTGCAATTATTATGACCACATTATTTCAAAAGAAATTCTATATAATTTAGATCGAACATTTTTTTTTCTTTCATGTACGATACTAAGCATTGTAATATATATTATTGAACATTAAAATTGGAGATGTATCAATTAATTTTAAGAGAGGATCTCAAATGATTTTTTTTATTTTCAGGATTTTCTTTAATTATAGTAATGAAACAATAGAATCTTATATTTTTTAAAAATATAAAGCTTTTTTTCCTTACATCACCTTGAATTTAAAACTATTAATGTTCTGGAAAGTATCAAAACACTAATCAAAACAACCATCTTAGTTTATTTATATAGAAGAAAATGGTCAGGGTATTTATTAATTTATTTATGTTTGTCTATTTTTATTTGTTATTAAAGGTAATAAAAAAACATAATTTTACTGAATTATTTAAAAGAGCAAGATTTTGCTTGGGTAAAGACTGTGGCCCTAAAAAATCTTCAGGAATTGAAATTTATCATATGGATCATATGAAATTATTCGTAAACTAATATGGCGAGAATATTTTGTTCATTCATCGCAGTAAACGTACACAAAATTATTTTTAATCTATGGAATTTAGATTAGTCTAGATTCTAGGTCCTTATTCTGTTATTTTTTAAAAGGTTTTTCAAACTTTTTAATTATTTCGTTATTTTTTTTAACGAAACTATAGGATTAGTATGCTAAAAAAAGCTTTTATTAAAAAGATCAGTAAAAATGCACCTATGAGAAATTGCTAAGAGCATTACACTTTCACTGATATGCATTTTACAAAGTACCTAATATCTACAGAGACAGGAAACCCACTCATACTTTTCCAAAAATTAACTTTATATTTATTTCATTAAGGCCAGACAATTTTTTATAATTCTTGTTCTATGGTCTCTCCCTAAAGCCCCTTTGATTTACTATTT
>NW_027108878.1:19692-20916 GCF_000696795.3 Halyomorpha halys | reverse complement strand
CATTCTAATCTTAACCATTCATTCAATGCTAAATGTTATAGCATTAGCATTGAAAATACTATTAATGATTTTATGGATCTTCCTGTCAATAGAAAGACTAAGTGAAATAAAAAAGCAATTATTTAATAACTATAGTGACAAGCAAACATTATCAAGTAGCGAAACAGCGCATTCACTTGTAGTATAAGTTGAAGAGATTTCTTATTTTCTCGAGCAAATGCAACTATGGGTCGTCTAAATGACTTATTAATTTAGGGTTCGTATAATAAAATAACTAGTTTTATATTATTATAAATGTGTTTAATTAAAAAAAGTAGATCCATGTAACAATTAAAAAAACACTTATATACAATGGAAAAACATCCCTCTGTTGAAGTCTGTGAGGAATTTTAACTAAAAACAAATAAATAATAAAACCTTAAAAAAAAATGTTAGATACCTTAAAAACAATGATTTTAACAAGTCAATAGTTTAGAATAATAATACAGTAATTATGAAAAAACAATAAGGCAGTTGTAACAACTGTAGTTTGGCATTAATCCCTCAAATACTAACCAACTCAGCTCTTTCCAGTGTAGTCTGTCGTACATAATTCCCAAGAGCTCTACAATTATAGCTTTTTAACAAAGTGAATAATAAGCACTTGTGAAGTGCGATCTGTGATTTGGTTTTTGTTGGCTCGAAACAACAGGCCAGTTGAAATTTATTGTCAGCTTTGTGATGTTTACGGGCAGGGGGTATGATTGAAAGCCGAGTGAGGCAATGGTACATTGATCTTAAAAATGGCCGTACCAGTGTTCACGACGAGGACCAAAGTGGTAGGCCTAGCCTTGTGACTGATGACCTGGCAATGCAAATCAATGACACAATTCGTGAAAACCGTCGTTTCACGATTACAGAACTGTCGGAACATTTTCCCCATATTTCACAGAATTTGGTGCATCAAATTGTAATGGAGAAGCTTGGTTATCACACATTTTCTGCTTGGTGGGTTCCCAAAATCCTTACGGAAGACCATAAGAAACAGAGACTGGCTGCAGCACTGACCTTTCTCCTAGAATACAGTACAAATGGTAATGCAGTTCTGAATCGTATCGTAACCGGGGACGAGACTTGGGTGAAGCATTTCAACTGTGAAACAAAACAGCAGTCGATGAAATTGGTGCACACACATTCTCCCAAGAAACCTCGAAAGTATTTGGAATTGCTGTCAGCAATAAAGGT
>NW_027108878.1:17912-18444 GCF_000696795.3 Halyomorpha halys | reverse complement strand
TTACGACGTTCATCGGCCTTTTTTGACAAAATCCAAAGGCCACCTCAACCTTTTTTTTTTTTTACCACAAATCACTCTATATCTATAAGGGTGACATGGTCACCATCCCCTGGTATCTGCATTGAATATTCACCTTACTCAAACAAAGAGAATCACCTTGAATTTAAAACTATTAATGTTCTGGAAAGTATCAAAACACTAATCAAAACAACCATCTTAATTTATTTATATAGAAGAAGATGGTCAGATTAATTTATTTATGCTTATCTATTTTTATTTGTTTCCGCAAAGGTAATACAAAAACATAATTTTACTGAATTATTTAAAAGAGCAAGATTTTGCTTGGGTAAGGACTGTGGCCCTAAAAACTCTTCAGGAATTGAAATTTATCATATGAATTATTCGTAAACTAATATGGCGAGAATATTTTTTTCATTCATCGCAGTAAACGTACACAAAATTATTTTTCTCCAGAAAAGTACATTTAATAAAATTTCTCGTTGCAAGATTTTAACTTTTTGTTTTTCTTTTT
>NW_027108878.1:8096-8772 GCF_000696795.3 Halyomorpha halys | reverse complement strand
GGTTCTGTTTGATTGTTGTTTATTTAAAATAAATTTTGTATTATATTGTGGTGAATTTTTCCCCTATTGAAAAATTACCATCCATTAATCCAAATTAATTCCACATTCTCTACTTTGTTTTTTTTTTTCACAGAAATTGTACAGGATGGTTTCAATTCTATCAAAATACTGCGAAATTTCTTCATTAGCTAATGAAAACCATCAACATTAATTCAAATATAGAGCTAAAAAAAAAAATGAGCTGTTTATATTTCCTATAATTTTTTAGTTTTCTCTCTAAAGACAGTTTCTGGTTAGCAGTTGATTCAGAAAGTACTTCGTGGGTAGGATCGTTTGAACAAACGATGACTCACTTCCAACGAACTCCTGAAAGATGCTAAAAATTCAATGAGAAAAAAAACGGAAAAAAATTTTCATTTACTTTGAATGAATAGTCATTAACATTAAGGCCAAGATTTTTTTAATCAAAACATGAGAAAATAAAAAAACATAGTAGAAAATAAAAAAAATGGTTAGTTTTATTGTTTGGATGTGTAAGACTGGTTAATATTTTACATTAAAAAAAAAAGTAGCATACGTTTCATGAGAGATTATAGATGAAGTAATACCAAAGCATTTTATTTTTATACAGTAAAAAAGTTTTTTTTTGTTTTCACCTTATATATACTTATTGAAA
>NW_027108878.1:1145-7642 GCF_000696795.3 Halyomorpha halys | reverse complement strand
TATATATATTTTTTTTTTATTTCCAACAATGATAAAACGTAAAGACACTCGAAGTGTTACCTGTGGAGGAGAACCTTGCCTCACTGGCGGTTGCAGAGAGACTGAAGGCCCTGCGCCCTAGCCTCTCCTCCCTCACTTAATCTTTCAGTCTCTTGGGCCAACTCAGGCATCGATTCTATTAGAATTGAAGGATTCTTTCATGATGCCCTCGTTCTAAGGTCGTTATCGATATGCTTTGATTGTTTCTTTTCAATCAAATGCGACTGCTTGTCCACGCTATCAAGTCACTGATTCAATGACCGATAAGGACATGGACGGGACGGAATTGAATTTATCCTGTATTCCTCCTACAGAAAAACCTTCAACATCGATGATACGGTACATGATTTTTTTACTTTTTTCAAAGTATAACTAAATACAAAATAAAACTTCTGTTTCAGTCTTCTTCCAAACATGATTCATTCCTCAAATGTGCTGGATTCAGACAAAATTTGATATTGAGTGCAAGTTATTTAGACAGGATAACATTCAAGTAGATTTTCAATATAGATTAGAACAGAGGCGTTTTAGTCAATAAGCAAGCTCCCGAAAGATTTTAATATCGAAAAATTAATTTAGATTGGGCCAAATTATTTTGTCATTTATTTACTTACAATCATTCTCGGATGAATTTAGTGAATAAAGCTTCATGCACGTTTCAGCTTTCTATTTTAGAGCAAAAATAAATTGTGAGTGCTTGAGTACGATGGGAATAATTATTCCTTTTTTTTGGTACTATCTTAACCCAATGAGTGAGGCTCATTGACAGACCTCTTACTTTGAAGCAATAAAAATCTCAATAAAATTTAACCCTCTTTTTTGAAATAAAAATTATTACATCTCAAAAATTAAAAAAATTCATAGCGTACGTAGACCCAAATTTAATGGTTAAAACCACTGAAAAAAAAAAACAATATATTTTTCAAGAGTTGGGTGCTTTCCATTACGACGTTCATCGGCCTTTTTTGACAAAATCCAAAGGCCACCTCAACCTTTTTTTTTTTTTACCACAAATCACTCTATATCTATAAGGGTGACGTGGTCACCATCCCCTGGTATCTGCATTGAATATTCACCTTACTCAAACAAAGAGACTGAATCTGCTGAATCACCAAGACATTCAGAGCCCTCTTTTATTTGTAGCGGAACAAGTGTTGCCTGGGGAGATGTCATTGGACCACATTCTAAGAGAAGGCTTCATCAATGATGATGCCAAGAGTAGGGACCGGAGGCACGGAGATTAGTGAAAGGATACCTGAGAAAATTAGAAGACGTGCCAGAGTATATAGTGAGCAGTCGTCGCAGTTATTTCAGTGTTCGAGTCTAGCGACATTGTGGCCTCCCAGCTCGCAGGAAGGGCGGATGGGGTGAATGTACGGAATAAAGAATTAAAGGAAGAGGGGAGGTTATCGAAATACTTAATATGTAGCGTGTGATGTGCCGTTATACTGTTTCCCTGCTTCCAGTTGTAGGAAGCCGTTCGTATCTCAGGTGGTTGAAGTAGAGGTCTTTGCAACTCGGGAATTGTGACGGTGATGGTTCGAATCCGGTCTGGGGATCAACTTTTTTCATTTCTGTGGTGGATCCACTAAATGAAAACTTGACCCTCCACCATGTTTAGAATAGGTTGGTTGGCTCTAGATAATTCCTCCTCCGTCCCCCATATGTCAGAAATGACCAGGAATATGGTCATAAAAAAAATTGTTTCCAGTTGTAGTTTGTGATTCATGTGAGTCATGTTACAGGGTCTGGGTATTGATTTGTATATGAGTATTTTGAGTCTGAGTGACAACCTTCGTGAATAGATTAGATGTCCAAGATGTTGACTTCACAACCTGTAATCTGTGTTGTATCTGAACTCTAGTTTCATACCGAGGGAAGTGAGATGTCTGTTGGTCTGTATTGTTTGGTCGTTTAGTTTTGGTTCTCTGCTTGGGGATTTCTTATATGATTAAGTAATGGCTCAGTTTTTGTGTGTTGATGATGATGCCACAGTCATGTTTTGGGCTGACGATATGTTCAACACCAAAACTGAAGTTAGACCCATAGAGAGTACGATGAATGCTCAGATGTACCTACAAGATATCCTCGAACCCACAGTAACACCTGTGACAAAGGATTATGGACAAAATTTATCCTAGTTGACGATAATGCTCACCCGCACCGGACAGGAATCATCCAAGAGTATCTTCGTGAGGCAGGTATTGACAGAGTATGTTTGGGATATGCTTCACAGTGTTGTCTAAAGTGCTGTGGAAGAATGGAGAAGCCTGGACCAAGAAGCCATTAAAAAAAAAAATTAAGATCTGTACCGCTACAAGCCATGAAGGGTCAGGGGTTCAGTACTTTGTAAGGAAGTACTGCTACTAGACCAGCGGTTGTGCAAGGAGATGATTTGGTCAGAATCACGCTCGACCGTTTGATTTTTACCCAATTTATTAGGCTGAGTGGACCCCGGGTGGCCTCCAGAACCCATAGGGTTGACTCACGGCTACAGTGTAATAGCAAATAATTTTCTGCCTTCCTGGATTCGAACTTGGGTCCTGTTGAAATGCAATGAATGGCTTTAATCTGTAAAATTTAAATAAGTATTTTTTTCTACTTTGTGACTTTTAAGAATGAAGAAACTGTCATGTAAAAATTAAAACGGATTTTTTAAAATAAAAACCATATTTTGGAGAATGTTAACTTATTGAATCCCTACCTTTTAGAAGTTAGCATGAACATGGGTGATAAAAACTTCTTGTGTTGCATGACTATAACAAAAGCAGTTAAAAAAAAAAAAAATTATTTAGTTTATTTTTGGCTTAAGTCCTCTATTCAGGACATAACAGCCGTTTCGCAATAGTCTATAGCCATTTAAAGTTTATTAAGTTTATGACTAATCTTTTGCAACAATATAATCTGTTATATTTAAATTATTATTAATTTTTGTACATACTACTTAGCAATGTCGATAAAATAATAAATAAACGATATCAAAATAACGTACGAAACTACCTCAAGCAGATTAGATAAGACCGCTTCTTGGTTACAGCCGCTGCATTAGGCCTATAAATAAAGGTCATAGAAAAGTTCTAATTGACTTTTAACTTAAAATGCCTTCCGGCAAAAGAAGATTGTAAATAATGTTCTTGTATATATATTTAAATTAGGCTTAAGTAAATTGTATATATTGTATATGTTTATTAATAAAGATTTAGGAGGTTAGAAAAAAAGTTCTAACTGATCATCGATCCTCAACCATCCGAGGTCTAGTCCTACATGGGTGACGTATGCTCTGCTTGAGATAGTTTCGGCTGACAGCCAATCCCGAATCCTAAAGAGTTGTTTTGTCTTCCGATCACCTAAGACATGAACTCCCTCCTTCAATCCTCTTCCCTTCTCTCCTATCGTAGGACCTGGCGGCTAGCTACCCTTTGGGCTTACACACTTCCTCCGTGTCTATCGGAATAGCACCCAGTAAAAAGAAAGCACCTTCCTGCACGTCCGCCAGCCACTAGGCTAGCTACCCTCCAGGCATGCATACCTCCCTCGTACCTACAGGAATAATACCCGGTAGGATGAGGTCACTATCCTCTGAGAAATAACGGCTATCACCTTACTATTAGCTATTACCTTACCAATATATATAAACTGAACATGCATTGTCGAGGCTTTCTGGACAAGCAGAATAATTAAGAAAATAACCACCTCGACAGTATAGTGCGTCTAAAAGGAGGGAGCTTACGCACCCACCGCCCTAGCTCCTTCTCTCACCATAACACACTCCTTCTATCGGAAACAAAGTCTACTACAAAAAGTTTTTAGTAACAAATACACAAAACGTTCTCATTTGTTTTTATTATTACAATTTTCAAGGAAAACCTTACTTTTTTTTCAACTTTCATTTTACAGCTTTCAGGAAAGGAAAATCAATTTACTGAGTGGAGAGAAGACAGAAGAGTGAGAGGGGGGGGGGTCAGCGGGTATGTCTGCCACTGCGCACTCTTTCTCATTCTTTACCCTCAGGTAAACTCAACTTAGATGTACTATACAAGGCAGAGTATTACCGTTTTCACATGGTGAATGTATTCTTTGACATGTTTTCAGTTTAAAACTATTCCTGTATTTCTGTTAGCATTAAATGAGTGGATTTTTTTAGGGGGGTATGTAGCCGTACTAATAATTTTGTTCAGCTGGTTGAAAGTTAAAGCTATAACTATTATTTGCAAATGGTGGGGTTCCACTCGCCCGTTGAATGTTTTGTTTAACGTGTTTTCAGTTTAAAATACTTCCTGTTAGCAATATATAAGTGTTTAAATTTGTTAAGTGTTTTATTTATTTACCAAGATACGTATTGACAGGAATAATAATTTCAGTAGACAATAGGGCATCAACTTTTGTACACCATTTCCATTCCTTGTTGACATGTTTATGGTCTCAATACATTAGGTAACATAATAGTATTAAATTCGTTACTTAACAAGGGCTGAGGTGTTCGACATACAACTTCCTGACTAATGCTCACAGAACAAACAGACGAGCTAATTCATTGTGTTCCATTTTTAGACTCAGTGGGTGTATGGTAGGTGTTCACTTGACAGACAGCTGTTGTAAGGTCAGTAACAGGGTTCTTCATGTTTTATATGTATGACCAAACTTACTATGAGTCATTAAGAGCTCTATTTTTTAAAATAATTTAGAATAATAAATTAATTATGTGTTTATTCCCAAAGATATTCAAGATAGATAAAGTGAGAAATCAAGATCTTTAGACTTTATGAGGTTTCAAAAAAATGATTGTAAAAAAATTTGTTCAATTAGTCAAATCGATTATTTGAGTTCAAATAAGACTTCTGTAGCTTTGTTCATTTTCGTATCTAGAAGAACAATATAATTTTAGATGGTTGACTCCTCAGTATCAATTTTTTTGTATACTAAATTTGATATTTGTTCTCAACGGTTTTCTTTTTTGGCATATTTTCATTACTTCAAATGAGGACTAATATCTTATAATTCTTATTTCATGGTAACAACTAAAATTTAATCTTATTAATGCTTAAATTATAAAAACACTAAGATTTAGTCTTGGCAAAATTTTAGTAATCAAAACAACTAAAAAATACGTTTTTCAATCAAGAACTTTTTAAGTTCTGACGATAATTTATAGGCCTCGATGACTAGCAACATTTTTAATGAGATACTAATTTAAATCAGCTGAAAATCTTTAAATCAGAAATACGCTAAATTAAATAAACCAAATTTTATATGTAGATGAAGAAAAATTACTTTTTGTCCAAAGTTTAAGTGGATTTTTGGTTTTTGCTTATTTTTAAATAAACATTAGAACAGTGACGTAAATTATGATGGATTCAAAAAATTTAAACTTCAGATAGTGATGCTGTTTAGGTGGATGAAATTACATTACGGCCAAAGTAAATGTTATTGGAGTCACTGATGTCGATAATAATATTTTTAAAACGCTGTATTAAGTTTTAAAGAAGAAATTATAGCAAGAAAGTTTATGATTGGAATGTTGGTATTTGTTTATAGGAATATATTAATGCATGTTAAAAGAAAGATAGAATAAGTAAATGTGATAACATATAATGATTACTATGTACTACTTTGCCAGTTCAAGAATAGTCATGTTCACAACATCAAATTATTGTCGATTGTATTACTTACTCCTTTTAGCTTGTATAACTTTACATATTACTTTTTTAATTCTGTTATTTTATTTCTATATTTAATCAATTACGTTTCTTCTATTTTTTTTTCATAACTTTTATTTTAAATAATTTTCATAATGTCCAAAACTTTTTCTATTATTCTGTATTTCCTTTTATTCATTAAAGTTGTTGTATTGTTATTTGTCCATGACTTGATGAAGGCCTGAAATTCTGGCCGAAACTTTGGTTCTAATAAAATATAAAATAAGTTTTACTTATTTCTATTCTTCACTTACCTTTTTTTTTCCGATCCCTCTAAAACAGAAAAGAATCAGTGAATTAGTGAATTAGTGAGTGCTTTATTGTAAAAGAAAGGAAATAAATCGTGTTGTGTATTACCTTTTACTACCTTTGGTATTTTAAGGTTACCTGTAATGTTTATTGTTATTTATATCCATAATATAAATATAATATAATAATAATATAAAATAAATATAATATCCATTCTGAATGGTACTATTTTTAAATCCGGAGGTGAGGGGCATCGCATAGAAGATAGAAAAATAAAAACATTAGTTACTAAAGACAATAGATAATGGTGAAATAAAAAGAAAACAGTCAGAAGTCGAAAAGAAGTGTGGGAGAGGGAGAGGGGGTGCATCATAAGATGGAGTTATAAAGTGATGTTGATAGGGGTTTTGGAACCTTTTACATCACGAGGAGACCCCCCACCTCCGGACTCAAAAAAGCTCCTTGAATGGATAGCTCATATGTAAAATTAAATATAACAGGTAACCTTAAAAT
>NW_027108878.1:0-687 GCF_000696795.3 Halyomorpha halys | reverse complement strand
CTCGCTGGAAGGAGTATGTTGTCTTCACTTACCGCACTCCAAACCCTCTCATATTATATTCACGGTCGACAACTAACGCATCATTATAAAACTATAAGAGATATATAAGATTAATTAATAAAATAAATCATCTCGAAAACTCACGTAAACAGTAACTTAAAAACTAATATATCCGATTAAAAAGTATGTATTAAAATAGATTCCAGTATTCGCAACCATCTTGAGACCTTGATACTGAGGATCAGACTGTATTGAGATATTTGCAATGCTCCTGGATGAAATTCAGTGAATTTCTTTGTTGTAGGACGCGTTTCAGGCACATAATTCAATGTTTACATTGTAACTAGATCATATTATAAATTACTCTAAACCGCTTATTTAACGTTTCAGTGATTCCTGTGATTTTTTATGGAATTTTGGGATTGTAGAAAAATGAATCTTGCTGTATTTCCATCATTGGTAGAAAATCTTTTTTTCATTTATTCAAGTATAGCCTCAATTGAATACTGAACTGATGTTGCATCTTTTGGTTTTTTCCATTATCTATTGATAATTCTTGTTTTTATTTCTACCGTTTTGATACTACAATTTTCTTCACGAGGACACATTGGGCTAGAACCCATAAATACTCTAAAAGCTGATCATATCTTCCATATGTTTAGCATTAACGATTATTTAAAAAAAAAA
>NW_027108877.1:0-4200 GCF_000696795.3 Halyomorpha halys | reverse complement strand
GCAAGCATGGCGGACGTACTAGTGGTTTCAGCCATTGCACTTGGATTGTATTATTTTTATTACAAAAAAAGAAAATGAAAGGAAATTAAATATAAATAAATAAGATTAAATATAAAACTTATTATAAAAAGTACCAACAAACACCTTTAACAGCTCTCAGTTGCAACAAGACAAAGAACAATGGTGGAGATGCTACACGAGCGCTCTCACGAACCCCTTTGATCTGTGTTCAAAAAACCCACTCTCGACGGCTCGGCAACGAGCCTAGGCCAACCAAGCCAAGCCACCCATCCACATGCTCGCGTATGTCTGAGTTCGCCATGGCTCGGCCAACATGTAGAAGCCCCTTTACATCAGGAAACTGCAGGTCGATTCCGACTATTACAGCACTTACCAGACAAACGGTCTAAACTTTCAATCCATACAAAAGACTGATCTACATGACAGTAATAAGGCCTATCTGCACATACGGAGTTGAGCTTTGGGGCTCCAAATCCGAACCTTCGAATTCTTCTCGTATCCAATCCTTACAATCCAAAATCCTCAATGCTTTATCACAAATAAAATCATCCATAAAGACCTCAATGTTCCTTATTTAATCTATCAAGCCCGAACCAGATATCAATCCTTCCACTATAAAGTTTCTAACCTTGCTTCCTCTTTCATTCCTGACAATCCTACGAGGCGTCTGAAAAGAAGATGGCCTCGAGACCTTATATTGTGAAAATGTTTTTAGAGTGCTATCAATGGTTAGTTTCTCTACATGCCTTTACTATACCATTATGATCTTACTTCAAATTTACTTGTTTTATTTCATGTACAGTTGTAAATGTCAATAAATAAATAAAAGAAAAATTGAATTATATTTGGCCACACCTTAATTTACTTTTATTTTATGTTATTGCCTCTCTATTATAAAGGACTTCTTAGGAAAATAAGAATAAAATAAAGGTCCGGAATATAGCTAAATAAGCAACAACATAATTGCTTAAAATTAATATGAGGCTGTGATACTAAAATTACAAAATTATAAAACTAAAGCCCCAGATGATGGCCGGATCGGCTGAAATGTTGTTCATGTAAATATGTTTTAATAAAGGTTGATATTATTTGGATAATTTTTGTTATTATTAATCAAAAATCTTTTATTTATTTAGCGAACAGGTAAAATTTGCTCTCGTAGAGACAAGATCGATTTATCTAATTTTAAGCTAAATGAACAAACTTTTTTTGATTGTAACTTTTTATTTCTACTGTTAAAGAAACTGACACACTAAATTGGGAGGCTGGCCAATAGGCTATATCCCACAACCGAGATTTTTATATAAAAGAAGAGCAAATTGTGTGGCCAGCTCAGTTGTTGCGTAAGAAGGTGGTTTGAGTGGGATGGAGTCTCGCGCTGTCTGAAGAATTGGAGTTCAACAAACACGTTTTCACTACAAACAATTTTTTTGGCTTCTTTATAATTTATTTTTTAACGTTTAACCTTGCATCCTCTTCTATTCCTGACAATCCTCCGAGTCGCCTGAAAAGAAGATGGCCACAAGACCTGCTAATGTAAAAGGTCATTATGCTACCAATGGGTAGTTTCTCCACACGCCTGTAACACTCCATTTTAACTAAGATCAAATTTACTGAATGTATTATATAATACACTGTTGTGAATTTCAATAAGAATATTGAAAAAAAAATAACGTTAATATTTTCGACAATTCGAGGAGACAGAATAATCTCTACACTACTGTCTCATTCTATGATAGAGCTTTCCAAACAACTTGTCCACAAAAATTCTCTTGTATTGTGAAATATAATCGAAAATATTCTACGAGAACAATCATGTAGATATAACTTTAAATAAATATAATCAAGTTTTTATCACGGCCAGATTTATAAAACCAAAGTGAAATTGAGAGCCATTCATAACCACAACTCTTTTGTTTGTATTCATTTTTTATTTTAAGAGAACGAAACAAAAATAATGCTATGAAAATTATCTGGATTCAGCAGTGGCATAATATAGATCCAGAGCCGGGGAAGTCATCCCCTCCAGGATATAGAAGGGGTGACTGAGAGGGGTTGGGGTTTCATCAGGCTGCCACACTCTGAGGCACGAATATAACCTGACATAGCCATAATATATGCCAATATCAATAGAAATTTGAAAATGGGCAGTTATCAGGCATTGATATATCTGAGTGATTATAGCAATATTCACTCACAGAATGTTGATGGAAACAAAAATACGGTTATTCTGTACCGACTGATCATTCTTCCGTCTCTTAAAGCCATCACTCTCATTCATTGATGGAATTTAGCCGAGTTACAAATTTCTTATATATCCTAAATTCATTGATGGAATTTAGCTGAGTTACAAATTTCTTATATAGCCGAACCAATTCGTTAACAGCGATTTGAGACACTATAGGTTATAGTTTATTATTTTTGATATATTTTATGTTTTAATGTCATTAAATTTAATATAGGAAACTGTTTCTCCGGCCCTTTCTCTAAACCTGATAGTGCTACAGTAATGTCAAGGCAGTAAATGTTATCGTCACATGAACTGTCAAAAAGTTTGCACCATGGCAGTTCCTGTTGATGGTGTTTTTTTTGGGCATGGTTGATAGTATTAAAGATATGGAGCCCCGAATGAAAAACCAATTTTTTTTAGCGTTTTGAAACGGCCGCCATTTTTTATTCCGCCTACCTATACTTGGCAGACTCATAAATTTTGACTAGTAACTATACATAGTTTTCATTCAAGTAACAAAATTGTAATGAAATATAAATATAAATATTGTGGCGAAATAGGGTATGATATTTTATTAATTAAAATTTTTAAAAATCAATGAATAATAAAAACTGTTTTGTGATAGATTGTCCTTAAGGATGGCCGAAACGTTGGACTTTTAAGGAAATAAAGAATATTTTGAGACTTTTATTTGGATACATTTGATCCTTATTGTTAACAATTATCTATTAATTTAAAAATGAATATAATGAAATAACTTAACAGTTATTAGTAACTATTAACAGTAACACGTAATTTGTTTAATACAATTTATAACGGTCTCAGTCCCAGTTGTTACAGGTTATGTTAGATGGCATATGTCACATTATGCGAGCAGCGTTGAGCATCCCTGTACTACACGTATCTTATCGCTTGTTTGTTATTTTTTTCAATGAATAAGAATAACTATAACCTCTGTATAGTGAAATAAAGTGACAGGGGAGACATATAATTGAATATGTATATATCATACAATGAACCAACTTACATAAATATATGCATGAGAAAGAAGCGGAAGTATCCCATATCATAGCTGACATCGTAAATATATTATTGACTCGTCTACTCCGTGACAGAACCCACTTCCTTTCACCAAACTCCATCAGCCTCTCTAGCTGGACCAGGTTTCAGTTAATCCTTCCGGACTCGTAAACAGATTTCTCTAAATCCCGACTATTGCTTTCCTACCATAAAATGTTTTCCTTGATGGAGGTTTCGGAGCAATTTCCAACCTAGCTCATGCCGTAGTAGCTAAACACTTTTAGTTCTTACCCGCCGGTTATTCTGCACAGACTGAAGCCATAAGAGGTCGATCTATAAATTCGATTGGTGAAAGTGAGAGGTCTTCGGGATCTCAGGAACATGATCTGAAGATCACGGTCGGCGGGATGTTTCAACTTCTAGCCCATCACGATTCGCTAATCCTTGTCCGGTACTAGGTTGTTACCTAAGAGAGGTAAGGTATAAGGAGACGAGGGTTTAAAATTAATTTAACACAGTTCTGTTAAAGGATCATCTCCTTAATCTTAGTTAAAATTTCTTCAGTCATATGTCTATCATCTTCACCATTTTGGAAAAAGGACAAGTGGAAACCAACACTACGTAAATAGTGTACCCTACAAAGAATTTTATTTATTTATTTTCTTCTCATCAATATTTGCACATGACTGAAAAGAGAAAAAGACAGGGACCAACCAGAGGATGACGAGAGGAAGAAATGGAAGCAGACTTCAATTGTCTCATTCGATAAGTATGTGAACAGTATGACTCTAAATCGACACTTAGTTAATTTTAGTTTGATTTAACTTGACGACAGCCATTTTATTCATTTCAAAAATAGAATTTTCATCACACTTCAATTTATTTTAAGTCGTCAAATAAATTTTTTATTAATTCAATCTTTAAATAGT
>NW_027108876.1:5229-5506 GCF_000696795.3 Halyomorpha halys | reverse complement strand
ATTTTACTTTAATCTTCATTTCAGGCGCCTCGGAGGATTGCTAGGAATGGAAGAGGAAGGCATATTAGTAACTTTTGGGTGGATAGGGATGTTCAAAATTAAAATTAATAAATAAAACTATAATCAGAAAATAATTTAAAATTATGATATTTCACCTGTCGAACAAATTCGCAACCTACATCTTGACAAACGAATAACTTGGAATCCTCATACAAGCCTGAAAAGACAGAAACTACGGTTTAATCTCTTTTATTACATTTACCAGACAAACGGTGTA
>NW_027108876.1:2361-3579 GCF_000696795.3 Halyomorpha halys | reverse complement strand
GCTCTAAACTTCCCATTCACTACAAACAATTATTATACACTACGATAATCAGACCAATTTGGACATATGGAATTGAGCTCTGGAGCTCTACCAAACCATCAAATTCCTCCCACATCTAATCCTTACAAACCAAAATCGTACGTAAAATCCTTGACGCTCCTCATTACGTAACAAATAAACTCATCCACAAAGACCTTAACATCTCATTCGTTTCAATCAATCCCTGATAATCCTCCGAGGCATCTGAAAATAAGATGGCCACGGGACCTTCTAATTTAAATTAATGCTTGAAGTACCGCCAATGGGTGGTTCCTTCCCAAGATTTCTAAGTGTAAATGAAACATTATACATATTTACTTATTGTATTTTTTATTTTATTCATTTAATTATTATATCCAATATGGTCCGACCTAATGAAAACATCTTTCGGTCGGTGGCAAAATAACACATAAAAATGATAGACATAAGTGAATTGTAAATATTACAGTTTTGACTATTAGGGCGTTGTGGAGACGACAAATATTTATAAGCTAGATCAGTACAATATGAATCTATTTCAATTAATTATTATTATTATTGGTGCGACAGATCGTGGAGATTAAGGCCTCGCGTGATGTACTTCGAAAATATATATCGGCGTTTCATGACGTGATTTTCAAAGGGTGGGTTCGTCACTTCCACCCCTATTTTTTGTAAATGCCAACCATTGGCTAACGGGCCTCACAAATGACCAGAGGTAAGCTATGAGTAACTGTTGTATAATTATATGCTTGAAAAAAACCCGGATAGGGCCGGGGACTCGAACTCGCAACCTTTGTGTTGTCACGCTGCTACCGTCACCCTCGATTTCAAGTGATACAAATAATAATTTAATTAATAATTATTAAAATGAAAATAATGTAAAAAATAATAATAGTAAAAATAACTGAAAGCTTTTGAAGTGAATAGCTGTAAATTTGCAATTAGTGAATTAATATAATAATGAGAATAAAACAAA
This sequence comes from Halyomorpha halys, assembly GCF_000696795.3. Lineage (NCBI taxonomy): Eukaryota > Metazoa > Arthropoda > Insecta > Hemiptera > Pentatomidae > Halyomorpha > Halyomorpha halys. Next base: position 2,582 of record NW_027108876.1, on the reverse strand, counting down.
GTGATACAGAATATGAAACAAATAAGGATCCAATAATATCTTTTATTCAGCAGACACATTCATTGCTTATTCTAACTAAAATATAATAAATAAATTATTGGAGAGGTTTGTCGGGGAGTGCGGTCTGCAAAGAACAACATAAATAAACAAAACCATATTTATTTATTTTATGCCGACGTTTCGACCTGAGTTTGAGGTCTTCATCGGGGGTTGTGGCGTTG
>NW_027108876.1:0-326 GCF_000696795.3 Halyomorpha halys | reverse complement strand
TAAAAGTTTTAAAAATTAATGAAATTGTGACAAAATAGGATAATTTGACATGTAATTAATGATCTGGGCAGAATAGCCTGCAAAACACTTTTAAATTTGGATATGAGGTGTAAAATTATATTAGGCCGAAACATTGGACTTTTAAAGAAATAATAAAGAACGTTTTGGAACTAACAAGGATACCATTTAATTTATTTAAAAAATAAATACCAGTCTCAAGAAACTGAAAAGATTATATATAAATCATATAATTATTATTTTGTAAGAAAATTATGTTTAATTATTATTATAATTATGTTAGTAAATTATGTTTATTATTATTATTT
>NW_027108875.1:6666-7478 GCF_000696795.3 Halyomorpha halys | reverse complement strand
TTATTTTGTCAAATATCATAAAAACTACTACTCTTACAAAGATAAACATTATTAACTATTTTGTAGTAAATTTAACTAGCTTTAATTTGAGCGCTAGCAGACATCTGTACGTCCAATGGTTTCTCATAAATCAAATTTATTATCCGAACAACAGGGAACCAATTTATTTTAGCAAATATCATGAAAACTACTATTCCTACAAAGGTAAAGTTCATAAACTTCTTTATAGTACATTAAACTAGCTTTAATTTTAGTGCTGATAGACATCTGTACGTCACATAGTTCCTGAGATATAGAATTCTCAAAACAAATTAACTAATTACTAATTTTCAGTAGATTTTTAAGAAATTTTGCTTTTTAAAAAGCTATATCTCGAGAACTATTGGACGTAAATAGCTCTTTTAGGGCTACTATTTCAACAAATTTACTCTTATTTAAATGACATTCTCTTAGGTTTTCTTGTGTTTTTCCTACTTTTTAAGATATAGAGCTCCGAATGAAAAATCAATGTTTTTTAAAGGTTTAGAAACAGCTGCCATTTTATCCCCCTACCTATACTTGGCAGACTCATCAATTTTGATTAGTAATTATACATTGTTTTTATTGAAGTAATCAAAAAATGGGGTGAGATTATTGGCTAGATGGTGAGATTATCAAGCTTTTTTCCTTCCGGCTCTTGTACTATTAGCGAAGGCAAAGAACCCATGTATGGGTCTCGTAACATGTATGTACGAGACTGTTATAGAACAGTCTATACAGTTGTATAGACAATGTCTCGCAACACTGTTTCTTGTTGTACCAAAGAGGTATAA
>NW_027108875.1:5444-6616 GCF_000696795.3 Halyomorpha halys | reverse complement strand
CGTTGTTTGATAGAAATATTTTAAATTAAATAAGAAAATTTGGCCGGAAGGTGTAGGTTGTGTTCAATAAGTGTGCAAAATATTCGATTTCTATTTTTTTTTTTTAAATAAGGTTTAGTGAAATTTTGAACTTAAATAACAATTATCTGAAATACAGATGTTACAAAAATTTAATAAGCTATGAGTTTAAAACAACCGTTTACAACTATTTTTGTTTCTCTTTTGACCGCAACCCTGACCATCTTCTCATATATCAATTTTTACGGTCAACTATATATACATATAAACTAGAAATTAACATTTTGTGAGTTTATTTTGTCAAATATCACAAAAACTACTACTCCTACTAAGATAAACATTATTAACTATTTTGTAGTACATTTTACTAGCTTTAATTTGAGCGCTGGCAGACATCTGTACGTCCAATGGTTTCTGAAATGAAGTTTTTCATAAATCAAATTTATTATCCGAACAACTATAAATCAATTTATTTTAGCAAATATTATGAAAACTACTATTCCTACAAAGGTAAAGGACATAAACTTTCTTATAGTCCATTAAACTAGCTTTGATTTGAGTCCTAATAGACATCTGTACGTCACATAGTTCCTGAGATATAGAATTCTCAAAATAAATTAACTAATTACTAATCTTTCAGTAGATTTTTAAGAAATTTTGCTTTTTAAAAAGCTATATCTCGAGAACTATTGGACGTATATATATAGCTCTTTTAGGGCTACTATTTCAGCAAATTTACTCTTATTTAAATGACATTCTCTTAGGTTTTCTTGTGTTTTTCCTACTTTTTAAAATATAGAGCTCTGAATGAAAAATCAATGTTTTTTAAAGGTTTTGAAACAGCTGCCATTTTAATCCCCCTACCTATACTTGGCAGACTCATCAATTTTGATTAGTAATTATACATAGTTTTTATTGAAGTAATCAAAAATTGGTGTGAGATTATTGGCTAGATGGTGAGATTATCAAGCTTTTTTCTTCCCGGCTCTTGTACTATTAGCGAAGGCAAAGGACCCATGTATGGGTCTCGTAAGATGTATGTACGAGACTGTTATAGACCAGTCTATACAGTTGTATAGACAATGTCTCGCAACACTGTTTCTTGTTGTACCAAAGAGGTATAAATTAGTCTTTGGTTCAGTTATTTAAGCTAT
>NW_027108875.1:2601-4122 GCF_000696795.3 Halyomorpha halys | reverse complement strand
ATTTCGAATGCTGTTGTCTTCTGAGAGATTTTGTGATTACAATTTTGTAATACAGTCCTCTCAAATGAGAAAGGTAAATCTAAAGTTCCAAATATAATACAATTAATTATTTAATTTATAGTCTTAACACTTTCTTGAGACTGGTAATTTTTTTTAAAATAAATAATTTAATTTCTATCCATTTTAGTCTCAAAACATTTTATTTTTCTCATAAGTCCGACGTTTCGGCCAATCCGGCCATCCTCAGGGACAATCTACTTAATAATCAATGTTGGAATTATATAATTTAAAAACTCTAACTCCATGCAGGCTATTCTGCCAAGGTCAAAACAACAATTTCTAATCAGTCAATATTCACATAAAACCAAAATTAAAATAATTTATCACAGTCACTATTCCTTAAAAACTTTATCACAACAATTTAAATGTGAGGATGGTCGAAACGTCGGACCTATAAGAAAAATAAAATGTTTTGAGACTAAAATGGGTAGAAATTAAATTATTTATTTTAAAAGAACAATTAATTATTTTAAAATGCTTACCATCACCAGTAAATTGGTGCGTAAAAATCTGATGGGCTTGGGCGTCGGTTATAGGCCGGAGGGAGAGTGAATGTGGTAAAAACTGAGATAATAATTTTGTTTTTAAGTAGAAAATTGATGTTTAAAAAATTTAAAAAAAAACAATAACAAAAAGTTTGTTCTTGAGAACCAGTCCAATAGTGATAACATATAATAGGATTGAAGTTAAAGATTTATAATTATTCTTTAAGTTTTCTAATTTAAAAAAAAATTATTAAAATCATTTTACTGTTTAAATAAAAAAATCCTAGGATTAAAAAGGCGAAAATTCTGATCAAAAAGTTTTATTTTTCTGTTACTATAAAATTCGAATTTAAGTTTTTCTCAAGGTTGGAATAATGAATATAAGTACTGTTCCTGCAAAAATAAAATCGTTGAAAAAAGATATGGAAACTGCAATACAATCAAGAAGGTTCGGGTAGTCTCGGCTATTTTTCCTTTAATTTGTCATAAAATCCTTTAATATTTTATACTCGTCTATGACTTAACATTGCTTATAATGAAAACTGTTTAATTTTTTATAATAAACAAAATTAAAAGCACTTTAGAAGAAGATTTTTAGATAAATACGCATTTAATCCCGGTCATAGTATTTCAATGAGGATAAGTGCTATCTGAAATTAAAGATAATTCAATTGTACGTTGAAATACTGAGTTTAGTCAAAATCGTTTTAGAGAGAAGTGAAAAAATCCATCCCGAAAAAAAAATCTAATAAAATACTCTTTTAATTCACCAAATGATCGTATCTGCCTGTATTTTTTCCCAACTCCACATAATTTATTTATTATGTTATAATCTGTATTAACAATGTATGTTTGTTTGTTTGTTTGGTTGTTTAGTGGCGCCAAACTTCATTGGTCATCAACGCCATTTATATTTTATTTAATTTTGCTAATATTCGTTAAATTTTATTTATTTTTAATTTTTTTTTTATTTTTA
>NW_027108875.1:0-432 GCF_000696795.3 Halyomorpha halys | reverse complement strand
TAACTTTATAAGAAGTATGGAGTGATCCTGCATAAATATAAGAATACAATATACAACATTGCACATACAATTTACAGGGGAATATACAACATACATAATACAATGAACTAATGAGCATTAAATCTGAATTGCACTAGAGAATCCAATAAAAGTAAATAATATAAGAATAAGTAAAAATGTTATACAAATATATATAGCTAAGTTTATAAGTTATATTAATGCGCACACAGCGCCATAGTTTCAGCACACACAGTATTTTTTTTCCGAACCCTCTAAAATAGAAATAAAAAGTGAATTAGTAAGTGCATTATTGTGAAAAAGAAAAGTAATTCGTGTTGTGTTGTTCCTTTTACTACCTTTGGTATTTTAAGGTTACCTGTTATGTTTAATATCATATATGACCTATCCATTCTAAAAAAGGAGCTATTTTAA
>NW_027108874.1:7762-8897 GCF_000696795.3 Halyomorpha halys | reverse complement strand
TGAAGTGTCATAAGTATGTGGTCAGTTTTCTATTATTATAATAAAGTAGGTCTAATATGTCTAAACATACTGCTCTGAAACTGTTGGAGTTTCTTAGCCGTTGTAGGTGTTATGTTGGTTAGCATAGGTCCTCGTGGAGGAGCACACAACATGGCTCAGTATAACTTATTAATTACACAAAAAATAATTAATTTTAAATTGTCATTATTTAAATTAAGAACAATATTTTCAAGATAATTAATTTAGATTTATTATTTATCACTGAAAAAATTAATTTGAAAAGTAACATAACACAAACCTGAAGTGCAGTTTTGAGACGTATTCCTTCAACAGTAATTATATGAGAGCTAGCTTGAGAGAAACTTCCTTGGGCCAATGCACTTAGGAAAATTATGCCTGCCATATTGTATCCGTTCCTCAGGAAGTCATTAACTTTGATATACTTACCCTTAAAAAAAACAAAAAACTTTTATATATACAAAAGACATCTAGATAATTTGTGATAAAGATTGATTAAGATGATATTGCTGATCACTTAAAACATAAGAAGAAGCTTATATAAATATTGTTTAAAAGTATGTAAACTAAAAAATTATTATAATGAAAGTGAAAAGATATTGTTACATTTTTTTATATAAGAAACTACAAATATTTAATAGTAATAAAATTAATAAGGGTTATAAATTAGTTTGAACGTAAAAATATGTTATGTGTCTCTAATGAAAGTGTAGGATTTTTCATTGGATGACCTTTTCTGTAGTTCAAAAGGGTGAGCCTAGAAATTGAATCCTAAAAATTGGGTATCTTTATATTTATTTTGCACTAGAATAATCATTGTCACTAAACAGTTTAAGTATGAAAAACTCAATAGGAAATTTTCAAAGTTCTCAAAAATATAAATATATTACAGTATGTTGATACAAAAATAATTTTCCAGACCAGAGAAAGTACAAAATACACTCTTCTGAAAATTGTTGGCTTCACTCTTTTTATACAACTCCAATGATACATAAACATAATAACAGGCAAATATGTTTTTTTTTATAAGGTATTTTAAGCATACCTCAAAGCTCTGAACTTGATTGTTCGTTACGTATTCTACAATAACAGCTATTCCAAGGGGTGCCACAAATCC
>NW_027108874.1:6994-7712 GCF_000696795.3 Halyomorpha halys | reverse complement strand
CATCATCTTTGTTTGAAATGCTAAGCTTCAGGGTTTTATCATATATTAAAGCCTGTAAAATATTTATAAAATATCAGAACATGAGAAGGTAGCTCTATTCTACAAAGTTAAAAAAAAAAGAAAGTGATTTAAAGTTTATTTGTACTTACACTTATCTATGTAGGCTGTGTTATACAGATACCTACCAGCCCACAAAATGATAAAAATTGTACTAAATACAACATTTGAACAAAAAGAGGCCGTTCTATGATTTGGAGAAACCAACCAAGCTATATTAAACCACAACTGGAAGTAAAACTGAGAATCAATTAAGCCACATGTCATTTTAAATTTATTCAGTTTTAGTAGAACACATCCAACTCACTTGGTAGTTTTTTAGCAAGTTTACCTCAATCTGACAGAAAAGTGAACCTAATCAATCAAATTTGTAGATAAATTTGTTTTTGACTTAAAGCAGAATTTAATTTTATTTATGTGAACATTTTAATTTCCACATATCTCAAATTGATGTTTTTGTGGTTGGTAAGTTTTGCATAACACTGCCCATATGGAATCTGAAGATGATAAAGAAAGCGAACAGCCAGGTGAAAATTATGAAGTGTCAGACCCCTTCCACTCCAAAAAAGAAATCTACCAGTCAAAAATATTTCTATAACAGAGTTTGAGGATTATTTATGAGGATTACCTCTAGACTGAACTTAATTATTCTTTACTTAAA
>NW_027108874.1:4992-5403 GCF_000696795.3 Halyomorpha halys | reverse complement strand
GACATTTTTTATTTACCTCAAGAAACGGAACAATGGATGTGCTATGTAATTATATTTTTAGCCGTATCCGTGGTACCTGGAATGGTTTTTCGAATCTGACTACGAATCAGTGATTTAGATTCGATTCCCAATACGAGTTAACGTATTTTTGCGAAGGAGGGAAAGGAGATATTTCCTCGCCAAAAATATAACTACTAGTACCAATACTCGTGAATAACTACTTTTTAACGTTTTGTCGGGTAAAAATTGGTGACTTATAGGTTACTATGGAAACATTACATAATAAACGTGCCTTGGCTACAAGTTTTTTACTATTCAATATTAATAAAAAATTAAACTGCTAATTAAATATTTAAATTTATTATTAGAAACATCTAGGATATTTGACATAAGAGAAAGAATTTTTTATTT
>NW_027108874.1:4447-4854 GCF_000696795.3 Halyomorpha halys | reverse complement strand
ATTATATATAATTATATCAGATACGGTTACTTATGGAACATTAAGGTCTGTAAGATTTTATTTGTGACAAAGTAAGGAGGATTAAGGATTTTGGATTGTAAGGATTGGATGCGAGAGGAATTCGGAGGTTTAGAGGAGCCCCAAAAGTAACGTACATCAGTCTTTTGTAATAGATTGGAAGTTTAGATCGTTGGTCTAGTAAGTGCTGTAATAGTCGTTATCGACGTGCAGATTCATGTCTTTTCAGTTTTGTGTAAGAATTCCAAGTTAGTGGTTTGTCCAGATGTAGTCCAAGGTAGCGGATCTGTTTGACAGGGGTAAAGGAAATTATTAAAGGATACTGTAGGTCAGTCAGTAAGTTTACCAGTAAGGGTAAAGGTGATTTGATGGGATTTGTTTTAATCCTT
>NW_027108874.1:3923-4397 GCF_000696795.3 Halyomorpha halys | reverse complement strand
CAGTGCGAGTTTTCATGTTTGTAACTATAAAATTCTCTTTTCAGGTGTTTTTTCTCATCGTCTCCGGCATCTTTCATCTAAAAAATAAAAAAAAAGATTTGAAAGTTATTTAGTCAACTTACAGAAGTTAAATATATATTTTTTTATATATCTTTATTGAAATTTACAACTGTACATAATGATACATCCAGTTAATTCCATGTAAGTTTATAATGGAGTGATAAAGGAATGTATAAAAACTGCCCATTGCTAGCACTAATAACGTTTTTACATTAGCAGATCTCCTGGCCATTTTCTTTTCAAGCGCTTTGGAATGGAAGAGGAAGCAAGGTTAGAAACTAGTAGTTTTGGGTGGTTAGGGAGTTTATAATGGAAGGAATATCTGGTTCAGGCTAGATCGGTTACTTATGGAACATTAAGGTCTTTAAGATGGAATTATATCAGATACTAAATTAAAAAAAAAATACAACCACA
>NW_027108874.1:0-414 GCF_000696795.3 Halyomorpha halys | reverse complement strand
AATATGTTTAATAAGTACTCGGAACGGAATATTACAGTAGCGAGAACTGAGAATAATATTAAGAAGGCGGTATGCATACAGAGAGATAGAGCTTTGACTAAGAAGTGTACCTGTAGATCTGACTCAGGGTGAGAACAATAGACCCCCAGCAGTCTACTGCGAATCGCTAGTCAGGTGGAAAACCATCAATGGCATATTAACCTTTATTATTATTCCTAGTGCTCTGTGGCACATTGAGCATTTGGAATAACTAGGATTATTGACTCAACATATGTGTGATTTTCAGAATAATATGAATAACTAATCATTTTTTAAAGGAAAACATTAAAGGTTTAAAATTCTCATCTTAGAAATAAAATAGCACTTCTATATTCTCTCACTTGTTTTCAGAATACTGTTTATAAATTTTTTATC
>NW_027108873.1:0-2857 GCF_000696795.3 Halyomorpha halys | reverse complement strand
TATATATAGATGTGAGGAATCCACTAAATTGAATCGAGTATCCGATTCGTCCATCTGGCGTATTCCATCCGCGACTTTTGTCCTAGACTGGTTGGCCGATTTTATTTATTTATTTTTTTAATTTGAGTTAGATTTTTTTAAAACCAAAAGTATAGATCACAATGATCGGAACGCGGTATCCATACATTGTTCTTAGGCTATTGTTCTTTATTTTCTCATAAAATAAATAATTAGTTTAATTAATAAACGCTAGTATAATGATTAATAGCGTTTTTTAAAAATATATTTCTATATGTTTATATGTTTTATTTATTAGTATGAACTAATGTAATGATATAAATATGAAAATGTTTGTGACTATTGGTTTTGCTGTCAGGGTGCCTAAGTAGTATAAAAAAAAAAAAAGATTACAGAATTATTTATGGGTGATGATCATATAACACTGGAGTCGCTGATTTGGTAAGCAACTGGACTTAAGGTTAAACTCAGTTTGTAGAAAAATTTGTTTTCTATTCTAACAGTCATGTATTCTACCTGCGGTTTTTGATAATCTCCTGGGACACACCTAGTCCTCATCAAGCTATTACATGTATTGCTTGGTGGAAAAAAAACTGTTGGTTAAGTTTGTATTATTTTTTTTTAAATTAAATTTACATCATAACTTCTTAGCACTAAGTTTTCCCATTTAATTGCTCTGAGAAAATGTGTTTGGAAAAATTTCTTTCAGGAAGTAAAGCATTGTAATGGAGGTTAAATTGACGAACAAGTGGCTGGAGAATTGGCCACTCTTGGATGCCGAGTGACCACATTGTTGCGACCCCACTCTAGCCAGCGGTGGCCGAGCTCCTTCGACCTCTTTGTTCTTCCTGCCCTACCGTTTTCGAAGCTTTTACGCCGTTTCCCTTTCTGCTTTTGTCTTAGTGGGGTCACTGCTCTCCGGAGGGCAGTTCAACTCAATGGACCTATTTGTCTGGAGCCCAGAGCCTGTGGTTGAGAATTTTTTTTTCACTTTTCTGAGGGTCTAGGAGAGTAGCGGAATTAAAGAACATTCCGGAACGTCATAAATTTGGCCTTTGCCAGGTTTTATTTTTGAGAGATTTCACTCATTACAAAGGTCTTTACTGCTTTATTATAATGATAAATGGGTATGTTTTCTTAAGCTCGAGACCTTTCAATTAGTAAATTATTTTAATAATCCGAAAAAAGAATAAGGCGTGGTTATAATCATACACCGCATTCGAAGGCCTGCCTGTAAAAAGGTTGTAACGGCACAAGTTAACAAAACGACTTCTCGGCATTGAAAGCTTCTTTCTGACTGGTGCTTGCAATGAATCAGTCCTTAATTCTTAACGAAGCTTTTTTTTTCACCAAAGTAGAATAGCGATGGATGTTTTATTATCCCTAAAAAGTTTAATAATATATCTGTTATAATTATTTATTTAGAGAAAGCTTTTCAATTGAGGTAGTGTGAAATATCCTTTTAGATAGCTAATAGTTGCGTGTATTATGAAATTAAAATAAAATAATTGTACTTACTGTAGGAGTTACGTACTTATATATATATATTTAAATTTTATTGAATGCCGATCATACATGTTTATTGTCAGTGACAAAAATGATCCTTACATTGTATCCCAAACCCTCCAATCCCACATCACCACCCTTGAAGAATGGTGCCAAAATTGGAAGATTAAAATTAATTCCAATAAATCCCACCAAATCACATTTACCCTTTGTCGTAAACCATTGACCTCTTGCCCTAAGGTATCCTTTAATAATACCCCACTTATTCCTGTCGAACAGATCCGTTAGTTAGGACTACATCTCGACAAACGACTGACATGGAATCCTCATATAAGACTGAAAAGACAGGAAACTGCTCATCGATTTCGACTATAACAACATTTACCAGAGAAACGGTCTAAATTGCCAATCCATTACAAAAGACTGATCTACATGACTATTATAAGGCCTATCTGGACATACGGAGTTGAGCTTAGGGGCTCCACTAAACCTTCAAATTCCTCCCGAATCCAATCGTTACAGTCCAAAATCCTTCATAAAATCCTTAACGCTCCTTAATTTGTCACAAATCAAGTCATCCATCATGACCTCAATATCCCATATGTTGCCGATTTGGCCAAAACCAGATACCATTCGAACCATGGAAAACTTCCCAACCACACAAATCCACTTGTTTCTAACCTCGCTTCTCCTTCATTACCTAATAATCCTCTTAGGCGTCTGAAAAGAAGATGTCCTCGAGATCTTCTGTTCTAGAAATGTTATTGGAGTTCTATAATGGGTGGATTCTCCACATGTTTGTATTATGTCACTATCTCACCTACAGCAAATTTACTTGTTGTATATATGTTATACAGTTGTAAATAACAATAAATAAATTATTAAAAAAAAATTATTGAAGAAAATTAATATAATCTGCCACAAATTAAGGGCTCTAAATATTAGTGATGAAATACTGATTCATATGTCGGGGTTGTCTGGTCTTAGGCGATTTCTCCAGCCTGATATCTCTTTACAGAAGGCCGTGCCAGGGGATGAGCCCTGGACACTGACTAGGTAGGGGAGGTCTAGGTGAGAGAGTCTGAGGCAGAGTAACAGTTCTAGTTGCCGAGATGAAGCGGACGGACCAGTAAGCTGATAAGGCTAGGTGCAGCTCTAGTTGCCGAGATGAAGCGGACGGACTAGAGCCGGGGAGAGACGGGAAATTACTCTGGTTGCCGAGATGAAGCGGACGGACCAGTGTAACCGTTAGGAAATAGGTTACAATCTTAGTTGCCGAGATGAAGGGGACGGACTAAGATTGTTGGAGTAAGGGAGAGGAGATAGGCCACAG
>NW_027108872.1:0-1189 GCF_000696795.3 Halyomorpha halys | reverse complement strand
ATATAATAAACATAACCATCATCTATTAAATAAAAAAAAATTGTATACTTGTATAGTCTCAACACTTTTTATTACATCAATAGTCCAATGTTTCGGCCGTTTCGGACATTCTCAAGGACAATCTTCAATATAAATTCTCACCTCACATCAAAATTAAAAATTGTTTTGGAGGCTATTCTGCCCAGGTTATTAATTATAAACAGTTTGTTTATATGGTAGTGATAGTGTGGATAAATTGAAAAATGTGTTTGATGAAATATATAATGACCAGGGCAGAATAGCCTGCAAAACAATTTTTAAATTTTGATGTGAGGTGAGAATTTATATTAAAGATTGTCCTTGAGAATGGTTGAAATGGCCGAAACGTTTGGACTATTGATGTAATAAAAAGTGTTGAGACTATACAAGGATACAATTTTGATTTATTTAATAAATAATTACCAGTCTCAAGAAATTGAAAAAATATATAACCACCATCTTCAACCTCAACTGTCTACCTAAATTACTAGAACTTCTATACTGTACCATAAATTTAATAGAGGTTGAAATTTAGAGGAGACGATGATAGTTTGGCAGTTTGGTAGTCGGGAAGGTAGCAAGCAATGCTGCTAGAGTTTTTAAATGTATTTGTCGCTAATTTTCTTTTCTTAATTATTATAAGTTTCTATTACGTTCATATTTTAGTTTTTGCGCAGTATGTCCCATTATATTTTCATCTATATTTTTAACACCTTAAAGTCCTTTTTTGTAAAGATGAGGGGTTTTTCATTTGATTAATTTTAAATCCCTCCTATAGTCCGTTTTTTAGTTGATAACTTATTGTAGGGCTCTTTACTACAATAGTATATTTGAATATTTTGGCATATTTGCAGTTTTTTCTGCTGTGATGGTGTTTATTCCAAACTAACAAGCACTAGTTAGATTTAGGGATATTGATAGATTCATTGATTACAATTTGTTAACGTATATTTTATAATTAATTTGTGTTTTATTGCAAATGGTATTTAGCTAGTATTAGTGTTTAATTTAATTTTTTTTTCTGACCTCCTTAAAAATAAGAACAACAATTAAATAATATATAAAAATGAACAAATGAATGTATATATGTAGACAAACTAATACATCATAAACTAGCGATGGTGGTGTTAAATATATCATATTAATTAGATTTTAAATCTTGCGTTGAAAA
>NW_027108871.1:0-4072 GCF_000696795.3 Halyomorpha halys | reverse complement strand
TGTATACATAAAAAAATTGAATTTAACTGAATTATTATTAATAATAGAGGAAGTCCATATGCAATATGCGATACTACTTCATAAGCAGTTCATGGACAGATCAGTTGTTCATATAACTTACGTATCACACACTCCATCGAACCCGAAGCTAGATCTCAAAATTGAAGTCATTTGTTCCCTTTCACTATTCATACTTAAGATTATTGTGCGAAATAACATTAAAAAAAACTAAATTTTTACTATTTCATATTCATCTCTATAATATTGAAGTTGACAAAGAATAGCTATTCATATTTTTGGATATAGGGATGTAATGAGAACTAAGTAAGTTTATACTTAAGAGAATTATATTCATATATTATTTATATCAATGATTTGTTTTTAATGTATACCCCTACATCACAGTAATTAAACTTCATTATAATATAATTTTTGGAAAAGATGGTCAGAGATCTTGTATCAATAATTAATGTTTATTGTAGACTTTGCATATGACACTATAATGTTGAAAGTTTCTCTCGCTCCCATCTCACTTTGGAAGATGGCATTAAAACAACTTAATTTTTACTAATATTATATATTCTAGATAAAATTATTCTTGGATACTTTCACATATTACATTCCATACCCAATGACAACATTTCGGGCTCTTCTTGAGACCATTCACATGCAAGTATTTTGCTTTTTTGTCATTGCTACAAGTTAATATTTTCCCTTTTCTTCTTAACTTCTTTGGGGGTATTTAAGCTGCATACTAAAAGTTAAAGGGCTTTAAATAAAAGACTTTAAGCAAGTTTTATCAAAATCATTAAAGTTGCCTTGGCGAAACAGTCAAGAAAAGCAAGTTTTCTTGGCTTTTGTGCAGCACATATTGCCCACAGGGCATCTGATTCAGAACTGAGGAACCAGAGACTAAAACCCTACAAAACAAAAAAAAAAAAAAAAAAAATTGACCCACCCATTCAAGAGATTATCATAGCACAAGCAGACAGACAGACCAATGGCCAAAAATGTTATTTTTTATCTTAAAAAAACACATGCAAGTTGTTTAGTCTTAAAGTTTAAAGTCTTTTACATTAGAAAAATAATTGTACATTCTCAATAATACTATAGTAGGTGCCAAGCAGAAGGAATCAACAAATCATGTTTGGCCAATTAGTAACTTCACTATGTTTAATAATGGACAACCAATACTACAAGATAAGGGACCTTTGTAGCCAGATTGGATGGTGAGGATAAATTTATTTATCCTAAAATGGAGAGATTCAATGTTTGTAAATCCATTTTTGAGCCTGTCAATTTCACCAATTTTACAATTATATCATTATTCTTCTAGACTAGCGTTATTATATATGTTGGGATGTGGAGTGTAAGAATATTCTTTACTCTCTTGGAAAATGGTTTTAGTTAAAGTTATTAAACTTTAACTAAAACTTCAAAGCACAAGTTTTTAAAAATTGAATCTTTTAATTTTTTATTTATAATTTATTTTTTATTAGTAAAACAATTCTGAAACTTGTAAGTAGGTACCTGAGGCAATCTGTCTTCCAACCCCTTAGCTGTTGTAGGTGATGTGCCTGTTCACATAAAGAGACTAGTAAGACTGACCCATACCCATACTAGACGACGATGAGAACATCTAGGCCGGAAGATTTTTCATTTGCTCCTTCCGTCTAGTGTGGGTCAGCCTGCATATTGTAATGTGGTAATGGTGGTGTCTTGCATACTGTGCATTTACTTCTTATAAGTCATATTTAAGATTACCTCAATTTTTTAAAAAAATATTTTATCATGAGGCTTTATTTCTCTTACCTAATTTTATTTTATGATATTTTCTAGAGAGAGAAGTGGAAGAAGAAATTCTAGTTGAGGGCAGGTCACCTAGCTGTTCGGTCACCAAAATTTAAAAATGATCGAGGGAGGGTGATGAGAACATTCACAAGATAGAATCATTCTTTTGTTTCCATAAAAATGTTAAAGAATTTAATATTTGAACTTATTATAGTTCAAAAATCAATTTAAGATTATAAAAAACTCATTAGTAAACTAAAGGAATGTTAAAAAATTATTAGAACAACATTTCTATTATTTTGAACAGTAATCACCATTTATTTATATAGGTGCTTGATTTGTTAAAATTATATTGCTGGGGAAACTTCATCCAATCGGAAGGGTCAAATGAAATATTTAGTCATTGACAATGTATTCCTTTAGGTTTTCTACTATAGTCCTAACCATTATCAATTCTACTCAATTGTAACTAGGGAGGAGAAAAATTCATTCAATTAATCATAAAATATATATATTTATGTGGGCATTACCATCCAAGACTGTAAATCAGTTATAAATATTAAATGAGATTATATTAATTAATGAACAATTTTAAACATCAAAAAAAGTCGAAACTAATGTTATAATAAATATTTTATCTAGAGATGCTTTTGAAATCCTCCTTACACTTTGAAAATAGGTAACACATAAAAATTGAAGAAACAAAAACTAAAAAATAGTTATATCTAATAATAAAACTAAATATAAACAGAAAATGTAATACATACTGAGTTCTCTCATATGAAGAATCAATCTAGCTACGAAGCCCAAATATTCTTCCTGTAATCAACAAATCATCATTAGAATGAATAATATTGAAATAATTTTACATTTACATTTTTGAAATTGAAGAAAATATGATCCAAAACTCCAGAACTTTTATGATATTAGTATTTTATATAGAAAAATGGTTTACACAATGAGAGTTTTAATAATTAAACAAGAAGACACCTTCAAGTAACATTAATACTTTTTGAAAGATAAATTAAATAGTCTCTTAAATCTTAATAGAATCAATGAATAAAAACCTAAATCAACATAAAATTATTGGGGATGATCAGGGCTGCAGTCAAGAAGAACAAAAATAGTTTTCAACTATTTATTGATTGGTGACGTTTCAACCCACAATGCAGGTCTTCATCAGCATGATAGCAAAAGGTGGAGATGTAAGCAAAGGACAAAGCGACTTCAAAATCAAAGCATCGATACATCAGCAATCAATAAATAAATGAAAATTATTGTCCCTCTTGACTGCAGCCCTGATAACCTTTAAATTCACATACAATCAATCATCTATATAAAATATGAAGCTAACATATATGTTTTCACAGACTAGGAAAATTTAATAAAAAGACCCCCCTAAGTACTTTGAAAGGTGTGCAGTCACGAGGGCCCTATCTATCAAGTAAATACTATTTAACAGGTTTAAAACTTTTTCCTCAGGCAACATGCCTTGTTCAGTATCTTCCTAAGTCACATCCTCACTCGATATTAGGAGGAACACTAAGCTCTTAGAGTCTACGAGACTTTGCGATGTATTTAGTATAATATTTTTAATTTAGTGACAATATCTGAGAATCCAGAAATAGTTGAATCCACAGATTTTAACTTTGTGAAAATATTTTAAAGATGGATTTAGAAATGTGATACAGAGTTTTCAGACCAAGATAGTGAAAGTGAGAGGATCATGAGCTGAGGCTGATACTCAAGGCCTTAACATCAAAGTTACTATAATTTGAATCTGAAATTAAAAAAAAAAAGTTTATTTATGAGTACTATGAAAAACTCAATCTGTTAGCAATCTCCTAAAATAATATTGTCAATGTATAAAAGATTTACAAGTCTTAAGTTTTTAACTGTTTTATTTCAGAAGTTAGGGTGTTGTGTTTTCATTTCTTGTAATTTTAACCTAAGTAAACATGTTCTCAATAAGAAAAATGAAATCATGAAAAAACAAAAGTCATCTGAATATGAAAAAAGAACTTAACATGCTTAGATTCAGATTTATTTTGTTTATTTTTTTGCTTCAGTTGTAGTTAATAAGCTGATTATATATAAAAAATATTTCTTTAAATATTTTTAATAATAAATTATACAAACAAAAATAAATGTTTTAAATACATTAATATAGAGTTATGAGAGATAGTTGACCGTGGATGACTAGTAAGAGAAGATGGTTAGGGTGCAGTCAAAATGAAACACAAATAATTATGAGAGATAGTTGACCGTGGATGATAAATGA
>NW_027108870.1:3450-4865 GCF_000696795.3 Halyomorpha halys | reverse complement strand
TGTTAAAAAAAAACCTACTGACTAATGGGAATGTACTAGCTGATCACGCTGCAAGAGAAGCACTCGCGCTTCCGGGACGGGGTATAGCAATTTTAACTCCGTCAGAGATGAGCAGGCCTCTTGTAAAGGAAGTCAAAGATAAATGGTAATCTTTGTGGAACGAAAGCCCAATGAATAAATTAAAAATTATTAAAAAGGATGGAGTACCTCCAGTCGCAAATGCCGTAGAAAGGATGTTGTACTGACCAGTCTGAGAATAGGTCACACGAGGCTCACCCACTCCTATCTTATTTCAAAAGAAACGCATCCGAACTACCAGTATTGCAACAACAATCAAACAATTAGCCATATTTTCCAACGATGCCCATATTTCACACCACACCTCAATAGCTTAGGACTAAGCTGCCTTAGACTAAGGGAAGATATCTCAAAAACCCTTGGAGACGAAGATAAAGCAATAAAATTGGTGTTTCAGTTTTTAAAATCACAAAATTTACTCACAAAAATATAATTTGATCAATATAAAATAATGAATAATCAAATTAAAAAATAAATAAAATTTAACGAACATTAGCAAAATTAAATAAAATATAAATGGCGTTGATGACCAATGAAGTTTGGCTCCACTAAAAAAAAAAAAAAAACCTACTGACT
This sequence comes from Halyomorpha halys, assembly GCF_000696795.3. Taxonomy (NCBI): domain Eukaryota; kingdom Metazoa; phylum Arthropoda; class Insecta; order Hemiptera; family Pentatomidae; genus Halyomorpha; species Halyomorpha halys. The sequence goes on along the minus strand of NW_027108870.1, from coordinate 4,211 downwards.
GCCCTACAGTTTCATTTAATAATGTTCCTCTTACCTCTGTCGAACAGATCCTCTTGGACTACATCTGGACTAACGATTAGCCCGGAATCCTCAGAAAAGACAGGAAACTACACGTCGATTTCGACTATTACAGCACTTACTAGACAAAAGGTTTAAACTTCCAACGCATTACAAAAGACTGATCTACATGACTGTAATAAGACCAATCTGGACATATGGAGTTGAGCTTTAGGGCTCCACTAAAACTTCGAATTCCTCTCGTATTCAATCCTTACAATCCAAAATCCTTCGTAAAATCCTCAATGCTCCTTACTTTGTCACAAATAAAATCATATATAAAGACCTTAATGTTCCCTATGTAACCGATCTAGACCTAACCAGATATCACTTCTCGCATTATAAACTCCCTAACCACTCAAACCCCCTAGTTTCTAACCTTGCATCCTCTTCCATTCCTGAAAATCCTCCGAGGCGTCTGAAAAGATGGCCACGAGACCTGCTTATGTAAAATGTCATTAGAGTGCTACCAATGGATAGTTTCTCTACACGCCTGTAACACTCCATTTTAACTAAGATCAAATTTACCGAATGTATTATATAATATATAGTTGTAAATTTCAATAAAGATACTAAAAAAAAAAAAAAAGTTGTTAAAAGACAGTTTTCAAACAAAAAAATACATTTAATTGTAATGATTACTTTTTCATTTTTCTTATCAATAAATAGACGAATGAGAAGCATCTTCAAGATTTCAAAAACAA
>NW_027108870.1:2962-3400 GCF_000696795.3 Halyomorpha halys | reverse complement strand
ATCAAATTAAAAAATAAATAAAATTTAACGAACATTAGCAAAATTAAATAAAATATAAATGGCGTTGATGACCAATGAAGTTTGGCTCCACTAAAAAAAAAAAAAAAACCTACTGACTGCCCTACAGTTTCATTTAATAATGTTCCTCTTACCTCTGTCGAACAGATCCTCTTGGACTACATCTGGACTAACGATTAGCCCGGAATCCTCAGAAAAGACAGGAAACTACACGTCGATTTCGACTATTACAGCACTTACTAGACAAAAGGTTTAAACTTCCAACGCATTACAAAAGACTGATCTACATGACTGTAATAAGACCAATCTGGACATATGGAGTTGAGCTTTAGGGCTCCACTAAAACTTCGAATTCCTCTCGTATTCAATCCTTACAATCCAAAATCCTTCGTAAAATCCTCAATGCTCCTTACTTTGTCA
>NW_027108870.1:0-802 GCF_000696795.3 Halyomorpha halys | reverse complement strand
AAAATCCTTGATGCTCCTTATTACGTTACAAATAAACTATTCACAAAGACCTTAACATTCCATTCGTTGCAGATTTGCGACTTTTCATTCCTAACTCCTTAACCATCCTAACCCATTAATTCTTAATCTTTCATCCTTAACGAAACCTGATAATCCTCCGAGACGTCTGAAAAGAACATGGCCACGGGACCTTCTAATTTAAATTAATGTTTGAAGTACCACCAAGGGTGGTTCCTTCCCAAGATTTTCAAGTGTATATGAAACATACAACATATTTACTGATAGTATTATTTTGTACAGTTGTAAATTACATTAAATAATTTTTAAAAAAAAATTATGGAAAAAAAATAAAATTGAGAGAAAGAAAATATATGTAACCATAATCATAGATAAAGAGAGGCAAAATATAAGTAAAGTTTAACAAAAGAAATAAATAGAAAAAAAAAATTTGAAAACAACAATAATAATATATGGAGAGCATAACTAATAAAGTGGGTAAGAAAAATTGAGAAAAGAAGGGGGGAGGGGTAAAATAAAGATAGGGGAAAAAAAGAGAATAAAACATAAAACGAACCTGTTAGCTTGAAATTTTACAACCAAGTGGCTTCTGCGCCGAGAACGGCCAAACTCCGAATTAAAAAATACGTTACAAGGATGACTAAGTGTTTTTAAGAGGAAACATTACGAGGGTTACGACAAACGGTTTTAGAAAATGTTAAAAATATATATACATGTACAAGGATGACAAAGTCCCGAAAGATGCCAAAGTGTCATGGGTTTAACAGTATACTCTAAATACTTA
>NW_027108869.1:12418-13019 GCF_000696795.3 Halyomorpha halys | reverse complement strand
AAACAAGTTTTATACCAACAAGTTTGGTTAGAAGTTATATGGGAACTGAAGAATTATAAGTCATTCGTATTAACTGCTGGTATGTTCAGCGATGGAGGACAAGCTTGTATGTATGTCCAGTACTTCGAAATAATTTTAAGATAAATTTAATGATAGAAAATAATTTTAAACTCCTTCGGGACAGTAACTCAAAGCATGTTGCATCCTGGCAAAATTACGAATGATATTTGTTATCCCATCATACATTAACAACTCTACAACGAGAGAGAGAGAGAGAGAGAGAAAGTGTGCGAGATTTTATCTGAAGTATTTCGAGTGCTATTCATAATATGATTTCGAAGAACATTGAAATAAACTCAAGGAAATCTTACTCGTAATAGGTGTGTGTTTGCAAGTTAATTTTTGATTACTTTAATGAAAACTATGTATAATTACAAGTCAAAACTGATGAGTCTGCCAAGTATAGATAGGGGGAATAAAAAATAGCGGCTGTTTTAAAACATTAAAAAAAAAATAATTTTTCATGCGGAGCTCTATATCTTGAAAACTACCAACAAAACTAGAAAATCTAAAAGAACATTATTTTTAGGAGAGTAAATTT
>NW_027108869.1:12023-12368 GCF_000696795.3 Halyomorpha halys | reverse complement strand
ATTACATAAGTTGGCTTAGCTTTAGTTAAGATTCATGTAGCTTTATACCAACATTAGGTTCTGGTATTACAAAGTATGTAATGTTAATGTAGCACTTATTTTATTTTATAACAGCAACTAACGCATATATTGAGTACATTAATGTGGTAATTGTTCAAAAATCTAAAAGTTGTTCTTATAAAATATTTGATTTTTGAAAAATATATCTCTAGATCCATAAGACGAACATATGTCTGCCAGCACTCAAAATGATACGATGTTAATATTAATCAATATGGTGTGAAGTCATTCAAAATCATAATAATGTTTTTTTTATTTTTTTTTATCGTAATAGCTTTCATTTGT
>NW_027108869.1:10605-11669 GCF_000696795.3 Halyomorpha halys | reverse complement strand
AAAAAAAATAATTTTTCATGCGGAGCTCTATATCTTGAAAACTACCAACAAAACTAGAAAATCTAAAAGAACATTATTTTTAGGAGAGTAAATTTGCTGAAATATGAGCCCTAATAGAGCTATTTACGCCCAATGGTTCTCGAGAAATAGCTTTTTAAAAAGCAACATTTCTTAAAAATCTACTGAAGTAGTTAGTTAATTTTGAGAAATATATATCTTAAGAACTATGTCACGCATAAATTCCTATTAGCACTCAAATTAAAGCTAGTTTAATGGACTATAAAGTAGTTCATGACCTTTACCTTCGTAGGAATAGTAGTTTTCATGATATTTGGTAAAAAAAATTTATTGATAGTTGTTCGGACAAATTTGAGTTTTGAAAAACTTTATTTCAAAAACCATAGGACGTACAAATGGCCCTCAGCACTCTAATTAAAGCTAGTTAAATTTACTATAAAATAGTTTATAACGTTTATCTTTGTAGAAGTAGTAGTTTTTATGATACTTGACAAAATAAATTCACAAACTTTTAATTTCTAGTTGTTCTTATAAAATATTTGATTTTTGAAAAATATATCTCTAGATCCATAAGACGAACATATGTCTGCCAGCACTCAAAATAAAGGAAATTTAACTTAATATATAGTAGTTATGGTTACTTATCTTCGTAGGAGTAGTAGTTTCTATGATATTCGCATATGAATATAAATTTGGCAAATGAAAATTTGTCCGAACAACTATAAATCAATTTATTTGAGCAAATTTCATGAAAACTACTACTCCTACGAAAATAAACGTAAAAAACTACTTTATAGCTCAGTAAACTAGCTTTAATTTGAGTGCTAATAGACGTCTGTACGTCAAACGGTTTTTGAGATATAGATTTTTCAAAATAAATTCAGTAATTACTGATCTTTCATCACGTTCTTTTTTTTTTATAATATTTTTATGAAATGTTGCTTTTAAAAAAGCTATATGTCGAGAACTATTAAACGTAAATAGCTCTATAAGGGCTTATATTTTAGCAAATTTACTCTACTTTAAATGATGTTCTCTTAGATTTT